>NW_027176233.1:197500-220000 GCF_023055335.1 Clinocottus analis | reverse complement strand
GCAGCGTTTCAAACCCCCGTTTACTTAAACGCTTAACGGACACAAAGGTGAGGCCCAAGAGCTGTGGAAGTCTGCTCCACCGTCAGGTGGTGTTATCAGGGAGTTTACAGACCTCACAGGAAGTCACAGAACAGCCACTTCCTGTTAGATTTGTAGGCTACTTGTAGTTTACAGCCCTAACAGGAAGTCACAGAACAGCCACTTCCTGTTAGATTTGTAGGCTACATGTAGTTTACTGACCTCGTTCTGATTCATTCATGTTTATACATTTATATTTTTGTATAAATGTGTGTAGCTACATCCTTTCTTCTTGTTGTGTGTCTGTTAAATACATTACTACTGGTTTAGATACGTAATATTAAATAAATAATCTTTATTGTCATCAAGCAACAAGATGTCTTCGTATTAAACACGAGACTAATAGTCAACAACCCAGTGTTAAGTATTAACTACACATTAATAATAATGTTCGACAACACGAGGTGTTTGTGTCGGATCTAAGAGCCAATCAGCTCTCTGATGTGGCGACAGCCAGGCGTTTCCCATCATGCACTGGGCCACGCATGTCTGGGCTCGCGTCTGTGGGGTCAGAGCAAGTCGGACACAAAACTACCCAGCATGCATCGTGATGGACCCTGAGCAGGACTTCATCCTGCAGAACTCCAGGTGAACGGATCCGTCAGCAGAGACAGAAGCTGCTCAAACGTCTTGTGTGCTTTCAAACGGTTCTGTCCTCCGCTTGTGGAACCGACAGCAGAACCCTGCCGAGGTCCAGACCACGTGACCTCGCCCTGTTTCAGTCTAACTCTTTCCTAAAGTGTCGACAGTAACTTCTCTCTTTGCTTTAAAACTCCTGCATACATTGTTTATTCCAAATGCAGATCTCCCGTCGAGCTTTGTTGTGTTTTTTTATTTTTTTTACCACGCACTTCTTTACTTTTCATCCATAAGTATTAAATATTTTCCAACCCTATTGTTGAGTTGTTGTTTTTGTAACAAGCTGACACTCAGAGAGAAACAGATGCCAGCCTCCCACAAACTGAGATCTGGTAAACAGACCCACCTGACACCGCCGACAAAAACTCCTCATTAAACAATGCAACTTCATCAGCCACCCACGACTAATGTGGGAATATGAATAACTGTGAAGAGAGGAAGAGAGGAAGAGAGGAAGAGAGGGGCCGAGTGGAGAACAGTGAGTCAATGGGTAAGCCAACCAAACACAGGAATACAGAGGTGAGAGCTTATATATATATATATATATATATATATATATATATATATATATATATATATATATATATATATATATATATATACCACAAATAGTTTCATATGTTCATATTAAAACACAAAAAGAGTTGAAGGTCTGATTGTATATGTGTTAAAGCTGCATTCTCTCTCCTGACCACCAGGGGGCGACTCCTCTGGTTGTATAGAAGTCTATGCTTCATGTGTTGAAGCTGCATTCTCTCTCCTGACCACCAGGGGGCGACTCCTCTGGTTGTATAGAAGACTATGCTTCATGTGTTGAAGCTGCATTCTCTCTCCTGACCACCAGGGGGCGACTCCTCTGGTTGTATAGAAGTCTATGCTTCATGTGTTAAGGCTGCATTCTCTCTCCTGACCACCAGGGGGCGACTCCTCTGGTTGTATAGAAGTCTGTGCTTCATGTGTTAAAGCTGCATTCTCTCTCCTGACCACCAGGGGGCGACACCTCTGGTTGTATAGAAGTCTCTGCTTTGCTTTGTGTTTCTGGATACGTTTTATTCTCTCAGCAGAAGTCAGCGGACTCAAACATCTGTTGAGGATTCCTCCCGTGCGGTCCGGTCTTGAACCGCCGCCCCTCTGTGCTCATAATCCCGCTGCACTTACCGCTGTGAGCTGCTGGATTACATCGGGGGATGCAGGAGGGGGGGTTTCCTCTCCCGGACTCGAGATGGAGGGTTTAAAGTTCGAGCCCGGCTCGTCTCCCTGAGCCGCTCCGTCACTCAGGATTACAGGACATCATGCTTTCATATAAAAAATAAATAAAAAGGTAGACGCCGAAAAATTAATAACATGTTATTCTCTCGGGACGCTCCGGGAAAAAAAACAACGTATTGATCGTGTGACAAAGCCGAAGCCATTAGCGCAGCTCTGCGTTTCAAAAGGAGGCGAGATGAAAAGCAGTGGAAGAGGAGGACGGCGGCGTCTGGAACCGGCTTGATTAAAGGCTCCGGACCCGCAAGAACCGAGTCTGAAGGTCACGCCGGCACAAATGAAAGAGCCGGGTTGTGACGGGTGCCCTGGAAAACAACATGGCCGCCCGGCGGCAGACTGGAGGGTTTAGCGAGGAGGGAGGCGATGTTTGTATTGATCTCCTCCGCTGACCAGATGAATCCGTCCCCGTGGACCACGAGCTTCTCAACGCACTGAACTCGTTGATTTTCCTCCGTTCAGATCTGCGTTGGGTGCATCGTCGCTCCCCAGAGGATACACCACCGCGTCCTGCTTCTTCTGGTGATGGATCGTTTCGGTTTCACCCCCCAGTCGGCGTCAGGAGACGATGTGAACTTTGATGATCTCGTATTACAGAAGAGTGATTTACAAACACGACCTGATCCCCAGAGGATGAGCCGCGACTCAACGTGTCCTCATGCAACAGCGTCAGGACGAGAGCTTCTCTCTCAAGCATTTCCTACAGGAGTCAAGCGACACCTTTCACTTCCTGTTCCATGAAAACTAGACTACTAGTTAGCTTTAAACTACTGAACTACTAGTTAAGTTTACATTACTAGTTAGGTTTAAATAACTAAACTAGTAGTTAGGTTTAAATATCTAAACTACTAGTTAGATTTAAACCACTAAACTACTAGTTAGGTTCAAATAACCGAACTACTAGTTAGATTTAAACTACTCTACTACTAGTTAGGCTTAAACTACTTAACTACGATTTAGGTTTACACTACTAGTTAGGCTCAAATAACTAAACTACTAGTTAGCTTTACACTACTGAACTAAACAACTAAACTACTAGTTAGGTTTAAACATCCAGTTGGGCTTGTTGAGGTGTTCATGCGTCCTCAGTGATGACTGTGTGAATATATATATATATATATATATATATATATATATATATATATATATATATATATATAATAAAACATGTTTTGTTTCTTGCTTTTTCATTCCATAAAACATATTTGTAAAACATAAAAATGCTGATAGAATAACGGCTGCTCTGATGAGTGAGATAATAATAATAATAGTAATAATAATAATAATAATAATAATAGTAATAATGTTTCCTGATCTCCCAGTCGTCTTGAACGCAGCGTTCGTCTCCGTGCGACTGAAGACATCATTTCTCAATGAAACGTTCTTCATCTTCTGTAATCTTTGGATTTCACGTGTTTGAAATACTTAAATAAAATATGTTTTCTTCTTCAGTCACTTCAGATGAAAATCCTCATTAATTATTGGACCTGAAGACCAAACCGTGAACTTGCAGAGGAACCAGCGCGGCGGTGACCTGCTGCGCCGGTTGTTTATTTAAAATCCTCCTCTTGTTAAAAGCAATAACAGAAAAAAAGCTGTGGATCCAATAAACCCGGGTGGTGAAGCTGTGGCGTGCGGCTCTGCTCCTCTTCAGCCCACGGCGCTCCGCTCGCCTCCCACTCGCTGTGGCGC
Source organism: Clinocottus analis (assembly GCF_023055335.1). Taxonomy (NCBI): domain Eukaryota; kingdom Metazoa; phylum Chordata; class Actinopteri; order Perciformes; family Cottidae; genus Clinocottus; species Clinocottus analis. The sequence goes on along the minus strand of NW_027176233.1, from coordinate 216,328 downwards.
CTTCACTTAGCCTCCCGTGTAACTGACAGGCTGCAGTCACGAGGTGAGCGGCGCGGCGGCCATTTTAACACCATCAACGCCCACGCGCTGCCAATTAGAGCTGCTGGCGGGGTTCTGACGACGCCGCTATTAAAAGAGACGTTCGGGGGTCCACCTGACAGATGGATTTTTGCGCGTCCTCGGTCTAAATAAAACCGGGCCGGCGCTCCGCCCGCGGAGGACACGGCTCGCCTCCACAGAGAGGAGGGAAGGGGGAGGGAGGGGAAGAGAAAACACTGCAGGGAGGGGGGAGGGGGCTGCAAGATGGAGGTGACGGAGGGTCAGTGAAGGCAACACGGAACAACAACACTGTGTACACAGAACAACAACACTGTGTACACAGAACAACAACACTGTGTACACAGAACAACACCTGTAAACACGGCAGGATGTCAACGATGGAGGTGAGACAGGAGGAGGTGGAGGAGACGAGGAGCTAAAGGGAGCAGGTGGAGGAGGTGAGGAGCTAAAGGGAGCAGGTGGAGGAGGTGAGGAGCTAAAGGGAGCAGGTGGAGGAGGTGAGGAGCTAAAGGGAGCAGGTGGAGGAGGTGAGGAGCTAAAGGGAGCAGGTGGAGGAGATGAGGAGCTAAACGGAGCAGGTGGAGGAGATGAGGAGCTAAAGGGAGCAGGTGGAGGAGGTGAGGAGCTAAAGGGAGCAGGTGGAGGAGATGAGGAGCTAAAGGGAGCAGGTGGAGGAGGTGAGGAGCTAAAGGGAGCAGGTGGAGGAGGATCATTAAATTACATTTTGAGTTTGTTTTTCAATCATTGTGAAAACGTGAAGACGCAGTGATGAAGAGATGTAAGAATGAACGTCCTCATCTTCCTCTTCAGTGTTAGAAAACCAAACTAAAGCTGCATATTTCCAGCTGAGTTGGTGTTTATTAATGAGTATTAATGAGTATTAATGAGTATTAATGAGTATTAATGTGTATTAATGTGTATTAATGTGTATTAATGTCACACACTTCCTCTGGCTTCCTGTGAGTGACGGCGCTCTGACTCCGGTCTGCAGCAGTAACCTCCGCCCGTCTGGCTCCCCGAGGTGAACAAAACAAACACCTGTGAGTCTGTGCAAACAGCAGCGGACCCGGCAGCAGCGTGCGGCGCTCGGCCTGCACGGCGCTCGGCCTGCAGCGGCGCCCGGCCTGCAGCGGCGCTCGGCCTGCAGCGGCGCTCGGCCTGCAGCGGCGCTCGGCCTGCACGGCGCTCGGCCTGCAGCGGCGCCCGCCCTGCAGCGGCGCCCGGCCTGCAGCGGCGCCCGGCCTGCAGTGGCGTGCGGCGCTCGGCCTGCTGAACATCTTGGTCTCGCCTCAGTGTTGACATTTAATGGAGCTTCTGTTTCTGTCGGTAAACACGCAGGAACATTTCTTCTCTCCGTGTTTCCTCTCAGACGTGTCAAACGCTTCAATTATTGATGATCTCCAGCGCCGGCGTTGTTTTACACGTCGGTCCTGAACGCCTCACCAGGAAACGATCGCTGTTAGACATGAAGACGACGTGAAGAGAACGCCATCGCTGAGAAGCCGGAAGGACACGACTAGTTCAGCCTCCAGAGATGAAACCAACACTAGTTAAACCAGACCTGCGACAGCAGGAACACACGATGACATCATAACTCTGTTCACGCTGATAAATCATGAAATCCTCATGAAAGCGTTCCAGCTGCTCCGTCGGAACAGAAAGGCACTGAACCCTCCGACGGGCAGGAAACCAGAAGCGCCTGAAGGCAACACTCTGACCCGGCGGCCATCGCCTCATCGCTCCACAGGAGACGTGATGAGCGGCCCTGCAGAGAGCACTCAGACAGCCACTTCCTGTTGGTAATCAGATGAAGAGCCGGACGGATGGAAACCCACACCGAGGGTCCGGTTCCCCCGCCGAGGCCCAGAGACGATGCTATTTACTTTATGGTTCCTCCACAGAGTTCCATAATGAAATTTTGGTCTCGGTCGGATGGAAACTGTGTGTGTTTAGGTCGGCCGCCACCGGGTTTCACATTTAGCAAAATAGAATTTAAACAGCGAGCGGCTAACTCGCCTTTTTAACCCTCTTCACCGCGGACCCTCGTCATCGTAGTGCTTTTGGTTTCAGAGGTTTAGCACAAGATTATGTTTAAATATTACATATTTATGGAGGACAGACGTTTATTAGACAAAGAAATCAACAGTATTCTAACTTTTACAAATGAATAAAAGAACATAATAATCATGGAGGAGCTGAATGTTTTTAATAACTGTGTTTGACGTGTTTCTTAACCCCGCCCGGCTGATCAGCGCCACGTATCAAGCGCCCCCCCCCCCCCCCCTTCCTCCTCCTTCCCCTTCAGCTCCATCGTGCGAGCCGGCCGCGGGCCAATCGCAAATCGGAGGGCGGGGGAGCGGATGTAGTTCACTCCTCCCTGACGAACATGACGAACAATTAGAAAGGCCATTAATTTCAATTTCAGCCGCGACTCCGTCTCACGTCTCCTTCTGCTTTCATTTTGTGGTCGGTCGGGTTTGAGTAATAGAGCCGTGTGTGTGTGTGTGTGTGTGTGTGTGTGTGTGTGTGTGTGTGTGTCGTTCCGCTCGGCTTTACTAATTTTAATGTTCGTCCTCTCTGCTTCAGACCATTAGCAGCTTTCAGTACTTCAATGTTAAAACCCGTCCAGAATGTTTTCACCCTCCGTCAGTAACGTCGGGTGAAAATCACCCGAAGACGTGCAGGTTGGAAAGAAACAGAGAATGAACCAGAGAGACACGCCCACCTTCAATAAGACACGCCCACCTCCAATAAGACACGCCCACCTTCAATAAGACACGCCCACCTCCAATAAGACATGCCCACCTCCAACAAGACACGCCTACTTTCAATAAGACACGCCTACCTTCAATAAGACACGCCCACCTTCAATAAGACACACCTACCTTCAATAAGACACACCTACCTCCAATAAGGCACGCCCACCTCCAATAAGACACGCCCACCTCCAACAAGACACGCCTACCTTCAATAAGACACACCTACCTTCAATAAGACACGCCTACCTTCAATAAGACACACCTACCTTCAATAAGACACGCCTACCTTCAATAAGACACGCCCACCTCCAATAAGACATGCCCACCTCCAACAAGACACGCCTACTTTCAATAAGACACGCCTACCTTCAACAAGACACGCCCGCCTCCAATAAGACACACCTACCTTCAATAAGACACACCTACCTTCAATAAGACACACCTCAGTGTTCTAGGGTTAAAGACGTCAGTGTTCTAGGGTTCTAGGTGAGTGTTCTAGGGTTCCAGGTTAGTGTTCTAGGGTTCCAGGTTAGTGTTCTAGGGTTCTAGGTTAGTGTTCTAGGGTTCTAGGTTAGTGTTCTAGGGTTCCAGGTTAGTGTTCTAGGGTTCTAGGTTAGTGTTCTAGGGTTCTAGTTTAGTGTTCTAGGGTTCTAGTTTAGTGTTCTTGGGTTCTAGTTTAGTGTTCTAGGGTTCTATGTTTGTGTTCTAGGGTTCTAGTTTAGTGTTCTTGGGTTCTAGTTTAGTGTTCTAGGGTTCTAGTTTAGTGTTTCAGGGTTCTAGTTTAGTGTTCTAGGGTTCTAGGTTAGTGTTCTAGGGTTCTAGGTTAGTGTTCTAGGGTTCTAGGTTAGTGTTATAGGGTTCTAGTTTAGTGTTCTAGGGTTCTAGGTTAGTGTTCTAGGGTTCTAGGTTAGTGTTCTAGGGTTCTAGGTTAGTGTTATAGGGTTCTAGTTTAGTGTTCTAGGGTTCTAGGTTAGTGTTATAGGGTTCTAGGTTAGTGTTCTAGGGTTCTAGTTTAGTGTTCTAGGGTTCTAGTTTAGTGTTCTAGGGTTCTAGTTTAGTGTTCTAGGTTAGTGTTCTAGGTTAGTGTTCTAGGGTTCTAGTTTAGTGTTCTAGGGTTCTAGGTTAGTGTTCTAGGGTTCTAGGTTAGTGTTCTAGGGTTCTAGGTTAGTGTTATAGGGTTCTAGTTTAGTGTTCTAGGGTTCTAGGTTAGTGTTATAGGGTTCTAGGTTAGTGTTCTAGGGTTCTAGTTTAGTGTTCTAGGGTTCTAGTTTAGTGTTCTAGGTTAGTGTTCTAGGTTAGTGTTCTAGGGTTCTAGTTTAGTGTTCTAGGGTTCTAGGTTAGTGTTCTAGGGTTCTAGGTTAGTGTTCTAGGGTTCTAGGTTAGTGTTCTAGGGTTAAGGAGCAGTGGGCTGCCCTGTGAGGCGCCGTGGAGCAATGAGGTGTTCATGGTCTTGCGGTTTTCATTTTAATTATTCAAATGTTATCACGTGTTTATTTTCTAACTGACCGGGTTCATTGATTTCATGTAAAGGGTGAAAGCAGCAAACGTCCCTTCAGGTTTCATATGAACTCATAAAAGTATGAATGATGAGCGTTGAATCTTCTTTTTTCTCTTCTGCTGCTCTCCACACTTTTGAATCGGCGTCGTTGACTCTTTCAGTCTCGACTCCCGGAGTTGAAGGACGCGCTGTGCTTTTATTGTGAAGGGTCGAGGGTTTAGAGAATGCATTATGCAAAAGCCTGGATCCTCACGAGCGCCAGACAAATACGTTTGAGTGTTCGTTCGATGCCACAATCACGCGCTTTCATCTCTGAACAGGCGCGTCGTGTTCCCGAGGTGAGTCTCCACAAAGCAACAATCAGAGCGCCGCTCCTTCCCTCCTTCCCTCCTTCCCTCCTTCCCTCCTCGGGCCCTCGCCCTCGGCTCTCAGTAAACACTCCAGGAGGCGGCGGCGCTCCTGCTCTCGCCGCGTCGGGTTAGAATCCGCCGCCTCGAGCGATAATGAGCCAGAGTGAGGAGGGCCGAGGTCAGAGGTCAAAGGTCGAGCGCGGTGCATCACGGCCATTGTTCCCCGATGAGGCCGAGTAAACCGCCTCCTCAGATTTATAGACACTATGAATATGTATATAAATACTGTGAATATGTATATATACTGTGAACATGTACACAAACTCTATGAATGTGTATAAAAATACTATGAATGTGTCTTTAAACACTATAAACATCTATATAAATAATGTGAATATGTATATAAATACTGTGCACATGTATATAAATACTGTGATTATGTATATAAATACTGTGAATATGTATATAATTACTGTACACATGTATACAACCACTATGAATGTGTCTTTAAACACTATGACCATGTATATAAATACTATGAATATGTATACAAACACTATGAATGTGTCTTTAGATACTTTGAACATGTATATAAATACTGTGAATATGTATATAAACACTATGAATTTGTCTTTAAACATTATGAACATGTATATAATACCATAAACTACCTCTTCAGACTGAACTTGTTGGGAGCAGGAAGATAAACTTCCGGCCGCAGCCGCATCTGGAGCTGCGCCCCGCGCCCCGCTCCCCGCACCCCGCCCCCCCGCACCCCGCCCCCCGGCCCCCCGCCGCCGGCGTTCCGCCCCGCGGAGCCTTTTCTCTGCTCTTCCGTCTGGTTTTCCTCCGCGGGTTCGCATCCCCAGCCGCCTCGTCGCAGCTCGCCGCGCCCCGGGAGAGCAGCCCGGGGCTCGGCCTTATCTCCGGGAGGCACATGTTCCCCCCCGAGGGAAATCTCCCCCGCTGCACCTTGCGCTCTGCTCTTAAGTGATGAGCGAGTGAAACGCGGCCGCTCTTTGTGCGCCAATCAGCCGGGCGGAGCGGCAGCCGCTGCCACGTCGGCCTCCACCCGCACCGCCGCTCTTCCTCCTCGTCTTCCTCTTACCTTCGTCCCCTTCCCGTCAGGCCACAAGTCACCCGCACCGTGAGCTGCCTGTCACCGGCGATAATGAGCCAGAAATACCTCCCGCTCAGCACTTTCTCCACTTCTAAATGAGTTTAGTTCTGTTGTCTCTTTCTGCTCTTCAACTTTCAGAGAGAGGAACTTTTAACACTCACCTTTTCTTCAGGAAAACAGTTCAGGTGAAGTCAACGTTTCTTCTGCCGGCGGTTCGGTTCCCCCGCGTGGTCACAGGACCAGAGAGGACCGGAGAGGACCAGAGAGGACCGGAGAGGACCAGAGAGGACCAGAGAGGACCGTAGAGGACCAGAGAGGACCAGAGAGGACCGTAGAGGACCAGAGAGGACCAGAGAGGACCGTAGAGGACCAGAGAGGACCGTAGAGGACCAGAGAGGACCAGAGAGGACCAGAGAGGACCGTAGAGGACCAGAGAGGACCGTAGAGGACCAGAGAGGACCGTAGAGGACCAGAGAGGACCAGAGAGGACCAGAGAGGACCGTAGAGGACCAGAGAGGACCAGAGAGGACCGTAGAGGACCAGAGAGGACCGTAGAGGACCAGAGAGGACCGTAGAGGACCAGAGAGGACCAGAGAGGACCAGAGAGGACCGTAGAGGACCAGAGAGGACCGGCCTGTTGGAGCTTCATCACGCGGCCTCCGTGTGGGCCTGACGGGCGAGGTGGGCCCCAGCATGCAGCTCTGCAGCTGGACCTCCACGGAGAACTCTGGGAGAGAAGAGGTGAATAAACTCTATGAATATGTCTATAAATAGGTCACATGTAAAGCCTCCTCCTCTTCCTCACATGTAAAGACTTCTCCTCTTCCTCATATGTAAAGCCTTCTCCTCTTCCTCATGTGAAGCTACTTTGTCCTGCTTTGGCTCGCCTTTGAGCTCCTTTGGCTTCCTATTAAGCGCCATTTGTCTGGTTTTAACCCTCGTTGTCCTGCTTTAACCCACTTTGGTTCACTTTTATCTCACTTTGTCCTGCTTTGGCTCTCCTTTGAGCTCCTCAGGCTCACTAATAGCCCACGTTGTTCATCTTTAACCCTCGTTGTCCTGCTTTAACCCTCGTTGTCCTGCTTTAACCCTCCTTGTTCATCTTTAACCCTCGTTGTCCTGCTTTAACCCTCGTTGTCCTGCTTTAACCCTCGTTGTCCTGCTTTAACCCTCGTTGTCCTGCTTTAACCCTCGTTGTTCATCTTTAACCCTCGTTGTCCTGCTTTAACCCTCGTTGTCCTGCTTTAACCCTTGTTGTCCTGCTTTAACCCTCCTTGTTCATCTTTAACCCTCGTTGTCCTGCTTTAACCCTCGTTGTCCTGCTTTAACCCTCGTTGTTCATCTTTAACCCTCGTTGTCCTGCTTTAACCCTCGTTGTTCATCTTTAACCCTCGTTGTCCTGCTTTAACCCTCGTTGTCCTGCTTTAACCCTCGTTGTTCATCTTTAACCCTCGTTGTCCTGCTTTAACCCTCGTTGTCCTGCTTTGTTCTCTGTTCCCTGGATGAGTGGAGTCTTTCTCCGGCAGTCGTCTCTCTCATGAAAGCTTCAACGCACTCGTTAGTTTGCTGCCGTCGACCTTTTTCCGACCTCGCCCCCCCCCCCCTGGTTTATTTTATTAATTCTTCGTAAACGCGGCCGCCATCTTGCTCGCCTCCCTCCTCCTCCTCCTCCGGCAGGTGGAGGGTAATTCATTACCGCGGCGCCGCGCTGCCTTCAGCCTATAATTAGCCGAAGCATCACTGACTCAAAGTTTACAAGCTGCACTCGGCAGCATCCATATTCATGTGCATCTCCCAGAAATCAATAGGGCAGAACAAAAAGTTTATAATATTAAAGTATTACAATATTAATGCGTGGGTGAGAACGCTTTAGACTAACTAAACGCTCTTCTTTCCGCCATTATGCATGCTGGGAGATCGCATTGCATGACCTTTGCCATCCGATGGGAGCGCGTCTTTGCTTTGGGGAGCAGATAAGCCCGGATGATCCGCAACAATAAATAAATGTGTGAGCGGGCAGGAGAGCCCAAAGCCGCCGCCCTCACACTCTAATCTTTGCAATTTGCCACGGCTGATGAAATTTTAATGAGGAATAAGCATAATGGGAGCCTGGTAGAGATTACAGTGCACCGAGATGGAGATGGAGGACCCTCCCTCCAGAAAGCAAGAAGGAAACGGCCAGAAAGGTGTTTCTAGATATTGAGATATGATTTCTCCTCACAATGAGCCGCACCTTTCTGTCTCCAGAAGACCTGGAGGGAAACTCTGGGTCAAGAGGAACGTGTTGGTGGATTCAATGAGGTTAGAAAACTAAACTACTAGTTTAACTACTCAGTTTCTCCTCATAGTTATGAAACAAGACTTTTCCAACAATAAAATGTCCCGATGGACAAACTAAAGTCGTGAGGACGTCGACCGGCTTCAGGTCAAACACACTTCACACAAGAGGAGACGAGAGACTTTCACCTCCGTTTGTCCTTTTGGTTTCACCTGTAAAGAGACCTGAGCTCCTCCTGCCCGCCGCCTTCTTCCTCACTCTGAGGATGACGAGCACATTGCGTCTGAAGGGGTCTGTTTGTTCACTTGACTCTGAACCACATGGAGAGAAAATCCCATCCTCCCTCCCCCTTCTCCTCCTCCTCCTCTTCTTCCTCCCCTGTGACAGCCTCGACAGTGGAATCACACAGGAGCAGGCGTGCGTCCTGCGTCGCCGCGTCAGAGTCGGTGTGTTTTTAGACGCGAGGCTTTGATTGATTGGCTTCGCTTGAGACAGAAAACACTCGCCATCTCTCAGCTACAATTACCCGTCCCTCCACGCCGGCTGTCAGCGCGCTAATTCATCTGTCATCATCCCACTTCTCCCAGTAGAATCGGGCTGACAGCGAGCCCAGTATCAGTCACACGGCATTACGCTCCTGTTGGCTTTCATTAGCTCCACTTTGTCTTCCACCATGAAGGAGGCTGGCTTCTAGTCCACCACTAAAACTAATGTTTCTGCTTGTTCTGCTTGAGCTCGGGTTCATGTTCACACACGGAGCGGCGTGATGGGAAATTAGACAACTTGAAGCCATTTAACCTTCACCGGCTCGCGTTTACCTTTCAAACGCAGCGGAGAAAAAGTCTTGCTCAAATTGATTATTACATCAGAATGTTATCTTTACGTCTCAGATTGCTATCCAAAGCACATTTATTACATGAAGTCATGGAGCGTTTCACGCTGCTCCTCTGACTTTCCCCTCAGATAAATACCGTTAGCTCTGTCAGCAGCGTTAGCTCTGTCAGCACCGTTAGCTCTGTCAGCACCGTTAGCTCTGTCAGCAGCGTTAGCTCTGTCAGCACCGTTAGCTCTTTTAGCACCATTAGCTCTGTCAGCACTGTTAGCTCTGTCAGCACCGTTAGCTCTGGCAACAACGTTAGCTCTGTCAGCACCGTTAGCTCTGTCAGCACTGTTAGCTGTTAAGTAACGCCTGTTTTTGTGTGTTTTCCTATAAAAGTCAAGCAACTCGTGTCAATTTCTCCTCGTCACAGGAAAACAGTCTTTTCATAAATAAACTTTACAGGTAACAACTTAGGTTTAGGCGACAAAACTACTTAGTTTGGATTAAAGAGATGGCGGTTTGGGTTCACATACCTACAGAAGTGTGGCTGAAGTACAAAGGTCATGTGACAGATGATGATTACCTGGATCACATACCCAATAATGTTGTGGTCTATCTACGAATGTGTTTTTATTGACGACAAAACAGTGAGATACAAGCCAGCAAAACATCATATATTCAGGGTATTGAAGTACACTGTGTGTGTGTGTGTGTGTGTGTGTGTGTGTGTGTGTGTGTGTGTGTGTGTGTGTGTGTGTGTGTGTGTGTGTGTTTGTTATTTAATCTAAAAAAAGGCACAAAGTATAGATGAAGGCCGATTTATATGTATGCGTGTGTGGGTTTCAATTGGCTTTCAGGCTAAAAAAGATGTGAATATGAATAGAAGGGGTGGTGTCATGTTTGTAAAAACATAGTGAAGGACGACCAGATGGCGTTTCATTGTATTGTAAATGATGGAGGAGGTGAGTAGCTGTAGGAATGATCTGTAAAACTCAAAATATATATATATTATTGTAGAAGTTCTGTGGTGCAGATTTAAATTCCAGTAAAACATTCGCGTCAGACGGGAAATGACACGTTGAATACGTCTGATGTTAAAAGTGTTTCAATCAACCAGCTTCAATGAACTGCCCACGTGGGTTCATCCTCTTTAGTGGGTACTGATGAAATGATCCGGATCCAAAGGGATTAAAGTCTTCCCTATGGTGTTTCCATTATTTTGTCCGCCCCCTCAGATTTTCTTCAATCTCTGGGGGCAGTTCTTCCAGAGAGGATGATGGGAGTTTCTGACAGCTCGTCTCCTCCCTCCTGCTCCAGCGGAGCGTTACGACGTTGGAGAGCCGGACGGGGTCTCTGGGGGGGCAGAGGTCATCTCCAGGGGCCGAAGGCTTCTCCTCATCCTCGCTCTCAATATGCTTCTTTTCAACTGGTCAGTTGATACCAAAACCTGAACTTTTCTGTGGCGTCTCCTGGTTCAGGACCATCGCTTCCAGTTCCACCAGCTTTGTGTTTGTCTCCTCCGGTTCCAACAGGACAGTCTGAACAGAGCCGGCTCCTCTTAGACCGGCTGCTCCCAGACCTCCACAGAGCCTAGACCTCCACGGAGCCCCAGACCTCCACAGAGCCTAGACCTGCACGGAGCCCCAGACTGCCACAGAGCCCTTATAGCTCCATGTGGACTTATGGCTCCATGTGGACTTATGGCTCCATGTGGACTTATGCTCCATGTGGACTTATAGCTACATGTGGACTTATGGCTCCATGTGGACTTATGGCTCCACGTGGACTTATGGCTCCATGTTGACTTATAGCTCCATGTGGACTTATGGCTCCATGTGGACTTATGGCTCCATGTGGACTTATAGCTCTATGTGGATTTATAGCTCCATGTGGACTTATAGCTCCATGTGGACTTATGGCTCCATGTGGACTTATAGCTGCATGTGGACTTATAGCTGCATGTGGACTTATAGCTCTATGTGGACTTATAGCTCCATGTGGACTTATGGCTCCATGTGGACTTATGGCTCCACGTGGACTTATGGCTCCACGTGGACTTATGGCTCCACGTGGACTTATGGCTCCACGTGGACTTATGGCTGCATGTGGACTTATGGCTCCATGTGGACTTATAGCTGCATGTGGACTTATGGCTCCACGTGGACTTATGGCTCCATGTGGACTTATGGCTCCACGTGGACTTATGGCTCCATGTGGACTTATAGCTGCATGTGGACTTATGGCTCCACGTGGACTTATAGCTCCATGTGGACTTATCGCTGCATGTGGACTTATGGCTCCATGTGGACTTATGGCTCCACGTGGACTTATGGCTCCACGTGGACTTATGGCTCCATGTGGCCTTATGGCTCCACGTGGACTTATCGCTGCATGTGGACTTATAGCTGCATGTGGACTTATGGCTCCACGTGGACTTATAGCTCCATGTGGACTTATCGCTGCATGTGGACTTATGGCTCCATGTGGACTTATGGCTCCATGTGGACATGTGGACTTATGGCTCCACGTGGCCTTATGGCTCCACGTGGCCTTATGGCTGATTGATAGTGAAACTGTGAGCCTCTGTCTGGCTCCTCCTCCCTGTGACAGGGATGAGGGTTTCTTCAGGTAGCCCGGCTGGTCCCCGGCAGCGTCCGGACTCCCTCGGCGGATCCCGGTCCCTGATCTAATAAGTCCTCGGCTCACAGCGCTGCCGGCTGATAAAGAGACAGCGAGCCTCTCTGCAGACGGAGGCTCCGGTGCTTCTGATTCAACCTGCGTTTAATAATCCACTTCACCGACAGAAAAAAAGAGCTTTTCATTGACTGCTGCAGCCAATCAGACGGCTCCGTTGCTCGGTCAGCCCTGAACATCTGCCATAAAAACACATCGTTCCTCCGTTCAATAAATATCAAATACCTGTTGTGCACCAATCGGCCATGAAAGCTTTCATAAGAACCATGAAATCAGTTTTCATGAAATGAGTGAGAACTTTTATGATTCACTTCTGCGCTCAGACATCTTTTCTACAGAACTCTTGTCGCCTGAAAGACTTCTTGAAATGATCCTATTCAGACGACTCCCTCAGTTGGGGGACCATTTATGAAAATGTTTAATATCACACAGGAGCCACTTCTCCGTTCAGATAAAGCCGGCGCTAAGTGGAGCTCGGTGTGCAGAGAGGTGTCACATCGCTGCAGAGGAGGACCTGTGAAAAGCATGAATCAGTGCAGATCTTCCTCCTCTTCCTCCTCTTCCTCCCAGCAGGTAATGACAGCGCCGCTCGGGAGGAAATTAAATGTCAAGCTGCTGCCTTAGAGCGAGCGCTAATTACAGAGAAACGCTGCAGAGTCCAGTCTCTCCTCTCAGTTTGACCCGCGGAGGTAAAAGAAGACTCTTCTTCCTCTTCCTCCTCCTCTTCCTCTTCTTCTTGGCCGCCGCTCTGTGTCACTGTGCCGCCGCCGAGGCTGAGGACGCCGGCGTTTTTACACCTGGAATGAGTCAACAGGAACAAAGCTCTGAGAATAGTCGGAGTGAATAAATAGTCCGCCGAGCGGCTGACTCACCAACGCAGCTCTAAGAGTTTGAGCTGCAGTTTATTTTTATTCCTCATGTCGTTGAACCTCGTGGCTCTACGGAGGAAATGTCCTCATATTGTCACATATTATGTTTTCATATTGTCACATATTATGTCCTCATATTGTCACATATTATGTCCTCATATCATCACATATTATGTCCTCATGTTATCACATATTATGTCCTTATAGATCATTTTTATTATCACACCTATTCTACATATCACTGTTTATTTGTTCCTCTGGAAACAACTTCAAGACGTCGGACTTTGTTCACAGGATGAGTGAACTAACGCCACTCAGTTCGGTTTAACCAACTAAACTACTGGTTAGATTCAGACAACTAAACTACAAGTTAAGTTTAACCAACTAAACTGCTAGTTAGATTTGGATAACTAAACTACTAGTTAGGTTTAAACAACTAAACTACTAGTTAGGTTTCGTAGGTTTCAGACTCGCTGGACTTTACTCGCTCGACAATACGTGGATAATTTGATTCGTTTGCACTGGAAAGTGGGCGGGGCTTATCTCTGCGGTTAATCTAGTTACCTGTTACCACCGGCGGGACGGCGGTGATGAAGGGCGGAGCTTCTCAACGCAATTTCGCAATTTTGTCGACGTCCAACAGCGCACCGTTGGCTTCGTGCGTTTCTTCGCGTGATTCGCGGCGCCCAGAGGGAGTTTGCGTCCGTGCATTAACTTTGCAGGTAATCTAATAAAACAAAGGAATTTGTAACGCTTCTGGTGCGAACGCAGCCTCGCAGGTCGAGGTGAGCGTGTTTCAGCTCATGGATTCGATTCTGAACGAAGCGACGCAAACGAAACCAAAGAGCTGCAAACATTTCCTGTCATGACGTCTGCGGCGGCTTCGTGGAGACAACGGCGGTCCACTGACGGCGCGCAGCTGTAATATCACGTTCAAGCCGACGGCCGAGGAATGATTGAAACTGCTCTCCAAAGGAAACTAAACATTCCTTCAATATTAGAGTCATAATTCATGGCGGCGCTGCAGCGACGCAGAGCTTTAAAACAGCAATAAAGCTGTAACCAACACACAGAGACGACAACGAAACTACAACAACACACACTGCTGTGAATGGAGACGACGTCGCTCATGTCACACACTAACAACACACACACACTAACACACGCTAATAACAAGCAGACGCACACTGACACAAACCCTGCCGTCGCAGTGGAGCCAAACTCTTTTATTGTTTTCATGAGGAACATAAACTTTGTTTATTTGACGTTTGTAGCTTGTTGGGATTTGTATCGTTTTGTTCTCGTCGAGGAAAACTGTTCCAAACGTTCTGACAAGTGAGGGCGGGGCCGACAGGTGAGGGCGGGGCCGACAGGTGAGACCAGTGAGGGCGGGGCCGACAGGTGAAGCCGGTAAGGGCGGGGCCGACAGGTGAGGGCGGTGAGGGCGGGGCCGACAGGTGAAGCCGGTGAGGGAGGGGCCGACAGGTGAGACCAGTGAGGGCGGGGCCGACAGGTGAAGCCGGTAAGGGCGGGGCCGACAGGTGAGGGCGGTGAGGGCGGGGCCGACAGGTGAAGCCGGTGAGGGAGGGGCCGACAGGTGAGACCAGTGAGGGCGGGGCCGACAATCAACAAAGGTGGTAAACTAAAACAAAAAAAAGACGAGAGGAGTTTACTTCCAAATAAATCAGTAAAACAAAAACCAAGATCACGACTATATTGATAAAATATATTTAAAAATGCAATAACTAATCCAAACTTTAGTCCAGAAAGACTAAAAGACAATGAAGAAATATGAGGACGCAAACGGGTCAAAAGACTTTTCTTTAATCCAAACATCTCTAAATGTAACGGTCCTGATTAATAATCCTTCAGTTTGTTCCGTGTTAATCTCCAGAGATTAACTGAAGGGGTGGCGTTCATGTCGTGGAACGTCTCGTCGTCCGTCTGGACGCCTTCGTGGAGCTGCGGCGACCGCGGCGGCCTGCAGGCGGCGCTGCAGCCCGCGCTCAGCGGCACGCCGCTCTGATGCGGTTTCTGTTCATGTTTGATCTCTAGATCAACGCGTCTGGATTATGTCATCAGGAAGTGTGTGTGTGTGTGTGTGTGTGTGTGTGTGTGTGTGTGTTGCGCTGCTCTTTGATGTTAATGTCATGTTCTCCGGCTGCTACAAACACGGATCAGAGCCCTCTATACTTGTGAGGACGCCAGGCTCTCCCTCAAACACCAACATGCTTATTTTTTACCAAAAAATGTCTACACATTCCTATAAAACATGTCCTCACTGTCGAGGTCTAAGTGTTGGTCCTCACAAAGAGAAAGAGTTTTCTCTCACACACACACACACACACAGACAGACACACACACACACACACACACACACACACACACACACACACACACACACACAAGCTGCTGTCAGATCAGTTCACTCAGAGGAAATTCTCTTGGGAGAGATGGTGTGCCAACTGATTTACACAAACACACACACCTACGCACACACACACACACACACACACACACACACACACACACACACACACACACACACACACACACACACACACACACACACAGGGGAGCACAGGAACATGAATAAATGAACACACACACGATTCCCTGAACACACCTCCGTCTCTCTTTATCATTGTTTGACTTTTAAAGCTTTATTGGCGTGACGTGTTCATGACAGAAAACTGGCATTAAAAGCATAAATTCATAGATTTGATAGAATATAAACGTTCAAAGCGACAGCAGAGAAACACAATCCACAATCTGAGTTCTTAAATATAATATTGATGTGAGATGAAGTTTAGATTAAAATATGTCTCTGTTACACGGAACGCTTCAAAAACAAAACTTCATCCAAAAAACACGAGTTTAACCCGACGAAGAAAAACATGAAAAACAAAACAAGTTGAGTCCTGTTTCATGTGTTAAAGCTGCATTCTCTCTCCTGACCACCAGGGGGCGACTCCTCTGGTTGTATAGAAGTCTATGCTTCATGTGTTAAAGCTGCATTCTCTCTCCTGACCACCAGGGGGCGACTCCTCTGGTTGTATAGAAGTCTATGCTTCATGTGTTGAAGCTGCATTCTCTCTCCTGACCACCAGGGGGCGACTCCTCTGGTTGTATAGAAGTCTATGCTTCATGTGTTAAAGCTGCATTCTCTCTCCTGACCACCAGGGGGCGACTCCTCTGGTTGTATAGAAGTCTATGCTTCATGTTAAAGCTGCATTCTCTCTCCTGACCACCAGGGGGCGACTCCTCTGGTTGTATAGAAGTCTATGCTTCATGTGTTAAAGCTGCATTCTCTCTCCTGACCACCAGGGGGCGACTCCTCTGGTTGTATAGAAGTCTGTGCTTCATGTGTCTGTATCTGGTTGGAGGATAAATTATGAATAAATAAAAAGAGAGATCAGATAATTATGTCTCATTTTTACTTTAAGCTCATTAATGCTTCTTCATAAGCTTTGATAGATTTATCCATTTTCCTGTTGTCTTATGAGTTCTTTTATTTTGTATTTCTTTGTTTTTGTCATATTTAATATGGTTTGATTATCTTGTTGTTCCTGTTAAGCGCTTTGTCTAATTTGCTCGTGTTGTGTAATCGCCTCTTAAAGCGTCTCAAAGGCTTGTTCCTCATCAGGAAGTTGCAGAACGAGAAGGAAGGGAGGATGCAGGAAAGGAAACAAGGTCGTATGAAAACAAACAAGGAGGAAGGAGAGAAAAGAGAAGGATAGGAAAGGAAAAGAGGAGCTGAATGAATATGAATCTGGAACGGAAAAAGTATGAAGAAAAAACAGCGTTCCTACTTTTATACTTTAATACTTTCATATGTTCATACGTTCATATATTCATACTTTAATATGTTCATACTTTAATATGTTCATACATTCATGCGTTCGTACATTCATATGCTTATACTTTTACACGTTAATAAGATAAATACATTTACACATTCACACTTTCATACGTTCACACTTTCATCTGTCTATAAGTTAAATACGATCACACGTTCATACTTTAATGCTTTCATACGTTCATAATTTCATATATTCATACTTTAATATGTTCATACTTGAATACAATCATACTTTTATACGATCATACATTCATACTTTCATGCGTTCATACTTTCATACGTTTCTACATTCATACGTTCATATGCTTATAATTTCATACGTTAATAAGTTAAATACGTTCACACTTTCATACGTTCATTAATTCATACTTTCATATGTTCACACATTCATACGTTCATACTTTCTTTCATATGTTCATCCGTTTATAAATTAAATATGTTTATACGTTCATCCGTTCATATGCTTATACTTTTATACGTTTATAAGTTAAATATGTTTATACGTTCATCCGTTCATATGCTTATACTTTTATACGTTTATAAGTTAAATATGTTTATACTTTCATACGTTGATATGCTTAAACTTTCATCCGTTCATTCTTTCATCCGTTCATATGTCAATATGCTGATCCTGTCATCCGTTCATCGTGTGTTAGCGAGCCGTCTCTTTGCTTCTTTTCTTTCCGTCTTCTCGTGTTCAGGATGAGTTTCCCTGCGAGCTGAAAGTGTCTCACGTGTCAGCTGATTCATGACAGAACAAACACTCGGGCATCAAACCACCGGTCTCATCCGAGTGGCCCCTGACGCGCCGTCGGGCCCCCGGTGGAGCGGATGCTGGGCCGGATTAGGATGCGGCCTCGGGGCTGGAAACATCTTAAGTGCTGCGAGTGAATTAGTGTCACTTTCACCCAGCGTTTCACCGACTTCCTGCATTAGCGTCCGCGGGAGCGCCGCGGCGCATTAGCGGCGCTCGCGGTATCAAATTAAATCCACATTTGTTATTACGCTCGGGGTCGACCGCGGAGGGAGAAAGAAAAGGCCGAGGGGGGGGGGGGGTTGCTGCTGTAATCTGAAGAAGACGCCGCATCGTGTTCTCCGTTAATGGAATTACAACGCAGCGATAAGGGGCTCGGTCAGCGGAGCGCCGCGTTATCGCCGCCGATCCCCGGGACAAAAAAAGAAAAGGAATAATAAAAATAAAAGAAAACGTAATGCAGAACATGCTATCTGCTCCTTAATGACGGGCCGGTGTTAGTGCAGCGTGACGGGAGAACAACACGCGTTAGAGGATTAAGGCCTCCAGGCGGGGAACCCATCTGCTTTGTTTACGGCCGCCGTCTTCCTGATGGGGAGCCCAGATTAGACGCTTAGAAGCAGCGAAGGGAAACCCGACCGGACGACTGCAGCCATGAATCAGAGCGACGGCTGAACCACGATGTTGCATCCTGGAGGAGGAGGAGGAGGGATGTGGAGATTATAGTCCACTGCTGTGATCTCCATTTATTCACACTCCTCTGGTTGTATAGAAGTCTATGCTCTAAACTTAACTATAACCCTGACCACCAGGGGGCAACTCCTCTGGTTGTATAGAAGTCTATGCTTCATGTGTTAAAGCTGTATTCTCTCTCCTGACCACCAGGGGGCGACTCCTCTGGTTGTATAGAAGTCTACGCTTCATGTGTTAAAGCTGCATTCTCTCTCCTGACCACCAGGGGGTGACTCCTCTGGTTGTATAGAAGTCTATGCTCTAAACTTAACTATAACCCTGACCACCAGGGGACAACTCCTCTGGTTGTATAGAAGTCTATGCTTCATGTGTTAAAGCTGCATTCTCTCTCCTGACCACCAGGGGCGACTCCTCTGGTTGTATAGAAGTCTATGCTTCATGTGTTAAAGCTGCATTCTCTCTCCTGACCACCAGGGGGCGACTCCTCTGGTTGTATAGAAGTCTATGCTTCATGTGTTAAAGCTGCATTCTCTCTCCTGACCACCAGGGGGCGACTCCTCTGGTTGTATAGAAGTCTATGCTTCATGTGTTAAAGCTTTGCTCGGGGTTTGATCCTCGGGGACTTCTGGAAGACGTTTTAAGTTTTCATAAACTGACCTGAGAGGAACTGTAATAAATAAACACACTTTGTTTGCTGAGGAGTAAAAGTGCATTTTTATTCTGTGATTATAAAGACGATGTAATTCAGCTCCTCAGAAGGTCGGGTGTGTTTTTTTCTTTTCTTCCCACACGGTCGACACCACAGAAATTATTATTAATATTATTGTTATAATTATTGTTGTTCTGTATCGGCGGCTGAAACAAACCCGTTGACATGTTTCTTGCTTCCTGAGAGGTCAAATATGACACATTTCCTGTTTCCACCTACGACTGCGAACTAATGCGGCTTTCATGCCCATTCGATGTTCGGCTCTCGCTTTATGATCAGTAATTATGTTCTGACCCGCGTGACCCGGCTTCGCTCGGACGCGTCCGGAGCGGCTGCAGCATGTGGAGAGAAAAGGCCTCCTG
>NW_027176233.1:165000-192500 GCF_023055335.1 Clinocottus analis | reverse complement strand
AAATTATGTTATTACGTACAATAACAATAACAGACCCACGAGCGAGAACAGAAGTATTTGGTTGTGACTGAATAACTACATCTCCCATGAGCCTCGGCGGTTTTGCACTGAGACTTGAAGTATTTCCTCGCTCAGGTTTTATCGTCGGGCAAATCTTTGGACGCGGGTGCCTCGGTGCCTTGCTCGCCGGCAGGTCGGCGTTCCTCGTGACTCCCGGTGGACTCGGCGGCGTTCCAACCGTCGACTCGGCCACAGAACCCTCAGCAGCCAAGCGGCGGCGTCTCCTCTTTGTGCGGCGTCTCGGGGCTGAAAGGAGCTCTAATCCCTGATAGCAGCTTGTTTTCCTGGAGAGTTTGTCTCCGTCTTTCTCCCGGCTGCCGTTCGCCGTGTACATCATTTGTTAGCCGCAGACTTTTAAACTCTATCTCTCCGTCCCAGGTGGCTTTGATCCGCCGCACACACTCCCTCATCTTCCCTCTTCCTCTTCCCTCTTCCTCTTCCTCGCTCTTATTTATAATTTGTCTCTGAAAGTTGCCAAACTGCCGTCCTGCTCGGCTTTGAGGGGAGAAGAGAAGGCGGCGGGCAGCCGGGCAGGAAGAGAGGGAATCGAAGCCCAGATTCACTCGTCCACATTCAGAGCAGAAAGGACCAGAACCAAGGAGCCAGCAGGTCAAAGGTCAGAGAGGCTTGACCACCGCTCTGCTTGATGATGTGTTTTAAAATGTGGTTCTGATTTCTATTATCAGATTGTTGTAATTATTATGTAAATTTGCGTTTGCCAGGTTTAGAACAAAAACAGTCATTCGTTGGTTTGTGGACACGGTCGTCTCCATCTTGGTTTTAAAGTTGTCACTATCTTTGTTTCAAGGGTATCGCCATCTTGGTTTCAAGGCCGTCGCCATCTTGGTTTCAAAGTTGTCTCCATCTTACTTTCAATGTAATTTTCATCTTTGTTTTAAAGTTGTCGCTATCTTGGTTTCAAGGCCGTCGCCATCTTAGTTTCAAGGTGTCTTCATCTTGGTTTCAAGGTCGTCTCCATCTTAGTTTCAAGGTCATTTTCATATTTGTTTCAAAGTTGTTGCTATCTTTGTTTCAAAGCCGTCACCATCTTGGTTTCAGGGCCATCACCATCTTGGTTTCAAGGCTGTCGCCATCTTGGTTCCAAGGTTGTCTCCAGCTTGATTTTAAGATCAGCTCCATCTTTGTTTGTGGACATTTTGAAGCCTTGAGTTCAGTGATTTCACCGTCGCCATCTTGTTTTTCTGCAACCAGTGACCAGGAGGAGATGAAAGCTGCATCTTCTCTCTAACGATTGATCAGCTCTTCACATAAAAGATGTCTCTGATTCATCATTGCACAACGCAACAGAACTATTTTCTTCGTCTTTGGCAAAACCTGGGGTCTACACTACCCACAATGCAACAGGTGTGTTATGCTAGTAGCAGCTAATGACGCCTGCAGCAGAGTTCACATGCTTCTGGCCCTGAAGTATAAATTAAATTAAATGAAACTAAAGAAACTTAGAAAGAGTGAGAGGGTAAAGAAAGAGAGACGGGAAAAGGGAATACAACAAATTAAAGAAAAAGACAAAGGAAGGAAATGTATTCATAAATCTGACAGATAATCAACGAGTTTCATGTCCCTGAAAGTTATTTTTCATACTTTTATAAAAAAAAATCTGCATTGAAATCTGCAAATGAAAACAGAGTCGTGTCTACTCCAGGATATTAGAAACAGGATGTTCTGCTTCATCGGGTCACATGCTGCAAGATGTGAGCCGTATTCACGCCGCCGTGGTCGCAGAGCAGATATATGAGCAAGAGGGTCAAAGGTCAAGGTGCCGGTTATGAGGAAGGACTTTGTCCCAGCTGGATGTGACAGTAGAGAGCACTTAGGATCCGTTGTGGTGTGCACAGTCTGGAGGTCGGAGGTCGCGCTGCCTTGTGAAAGCACTCCAGACTTGTGAATCCTTCTCCTGGAAACAAGACTCGGCCTCTTCGGCCCTGAATCAGAGATCTGAAACGTTGAAGGTGGAACCGGATTAAAACCAAACAAGTCTTTCATAACTCTGGGTTCCACAGTCATCGAACTGCTCTTCAACTCTTTTTACAAAAAAAACAGGTCATCACGTCCAGAAGCTGCGACAAACGTCATTATAGTCGGAGTTTCAGCTTTCTGACGGTGCCTGAACGCACCGTGTGTGACACCAGAAACATTGACAAAGAAGCCTGAAGATGAAGCGTCTGAGCTGCTGACGGTGGACGCGAGAGGCCGCCCGGTGGAAGACCTCATGGGATTTTGGTTTAAACAAATATAGAAGCAGCTTTTTTTTATTTCGCTTATTTCCTGGAAATGAAGGTTTTCCTCCCCGACAGCGATGACTCAGCTAATCTCAACTCTTCTGCTAAATGTCTTTATTTTCTGAGTGTGAAACACAACTTTTGGCAGTAAAACCTGTCAGTAGATTATTGTCAGTCGCTCATTTAGGTGAAATTACAATACGTTTATTTATTGTATGTTTTTGTTCAGCAAAGTCTTGCTGGGAACAAAATGTATATCTGCAAAAAAATCTCTTTTCAAAGATATTTTGATGGTAACTATGAACATCCTGCATGATATGAGCCAAATTCCCCCAAAAAGCCTCCTGGAGCGTCAATAAGACACCTTTATGGAAAGATTAGGACCTAAAGAATCAGAACCTGAACAACAATCACAATAAAACAAAGTCTTGTCCTGTTAGGAAGGAGCTTCAGTCAAGAAACTGTGTTGATCGGACCAAAAATGGAAAAAAAAAACATATTTTATGCCACAAGATTGTCGGAATGGGGCATGCTGGGACTTAAAATGGGCGCGGGAGGATTTTCGCGCTTGGTTTCCAGAAGGTTAACTGAACTCCCTTGAAGGAGGAAGACGATGAGCGCTTAATGGGCTTCAGTCCTCACGTCAGCTACATGAGAGACGCCGCTTTACGGAGGAAGACGCCGCAGCGAGGCGGCGTGGGCGACGCGGACAGGAAGCGGCGTGAAGTCTTAATTCTTCAGGACTGGATTCCACATTCAGCCTGTCAACCTGCCGTCGGGAGGCGGGCGCTCTGATTGGACGGCTCTTCTAAAAGCTCCGGGAGCTCGTGATTATTCTTAATCGTTTAGAGGAGAAGACAAAAGGAAGACGGCGATTTTATTTCAGGAGTTTAGTTCAGAGCGCTGGGGGAGAAAAGATGGAGAGGACTGGAAAATGTTGACGAGAAGAAAAGACGGAAGAAAAAAAGTGTCAACGGCGGCTTTAAATATTAGAGTTTCTACTCAGAGACGCTGCTGCTGCTCAGAGGGTCACATGGTCACAGGGTCAAAGGGTCACAGGGTCACATGGTCATTATGTCATTATGATGTCACAATCCTGTTTTCTGTCGGTGTCCATCTGTTTATTTTGTTCACTGCCAGATTTTATCCGTTGCCATCTTGTTTTTATGCGTCACCATCTTAGTTTTTATCTGTCACCATCTCGGTTTCATCGCCATCTTGTTTTTTGTCTGTTGCCATCTTGTTTTTTTGTCTGTCGCCATCTTGTTTTCGTCGCCATCTTGTTTTTTGTCTGTCGCCATCTTGGTTTCGTCGTCATCTTAGTTTTTGTCCATTGCCATCTTGGTTTTTATGTGACGCTATCTTGGTTTCGTTGCCATCTTGGTTTCGTTGCCATCTTGGTTTTATCGCCATCTTGGTTTCGTCGCCATCTTGGTTCTCTGGTCCGTCGTCAGTAGAGAGAATGCAGCTTCAACACACAAAGCTTTGACTTCACTTGAAAGAACTGGAGGAGGTCGTCTCCTGGATGACGAGCGATCAGCTGCAGAAACACCAGACAGACCGAGTGTGTGTGTGTGTGTGTGTGTGTGTGTGTGTGTGAGTGAGTGAGTGAGTGAGTGAGTGAGTGAGTGAGTGAGTGAGTGAGTGAGTGAGTGAGTGTGAGTGTGTGTGAGTGTGTGTGAGTGTGTGTGAGTGTGTGTGAGTGTCTCTAATTGGCAGAACCTGCTGTCAGTCACGCAGAAGGAAGGTTGGTCACACCTGACTTCACTGGCTTGATTGACAGCCCCAGGGGACCAATCGCAGCGGCAGACGGCTTCGGACCACCTGGAGAACCGGCAGGTCGGTTCTCCAGGTGAAGCAGAACCCTCAAACAGCCGGCGGTCCTTCCTGTCTGCACACAGACGGGTGACGGGCTGGACAGACAGACGGGTGACGGTTGGAGAGACCTTTAAAGGCTCTTAAGGTAATGCAGTAACAGCTGTAGTGTGTGTGTGTGTGTGTGTGTGTGTGTGTGTGTGTGTGTGTGTCTGTGTGTGTCTGTGTGTGTGAAGGAGACCTTTAAAAGCCCAAGAAGAATAATAGAACAATAGATAGATAGATATAGACAGAGAGAGAGAGAGAGAGAGAGAGACAGAGAGAGAGACAGAGAGAGAGAGAGAGAGAGAGAGAGAGAGAGAGAGAGAGAGAGAGAGAGAGAGAGAGAGAGAGAGAGAGAGAGAGAGAGAGAGAGAGAGAGAGAGAGAGAGAGAGAGAGATAGATAGATAGATAGATAGATAGATAGATAGATAGATAGATAGATAGATAGATAGATAGATAGATAGATAGATAGATAGATAGATAGATATGATCTACTTCCTAACACACTGAGGAGCTGCAGGCCTGAGTGGGAGGAACAGACTTGTTTTCTTCTGTAAAAAAGATTAGCGACATGAAAATGGAAATTGGATTAACGAGGGAAAACTTAACAACACACACACACACACACACACAGACACACTTCTCTTTCCATTAACACAGGGTGAGCTGACTGTGAGTCACAGATTGGAAGTTCATGAAAATGAATGTTTTTCTAGTTCAGAAGTCTGAAATAAAGTCTGTTTAACAGCAGCGCTGAGTCGTCTGATTCATAAAACAGGTCAGTGAACGCCCCTCAGCTGGATCGTAAAGACACATGATGACTTCCTGTTGGACCACAGACACATGATGACTTCCTGTTGGACTACAGACACATGATGACTTCCTGTTGGACCACAGACACATGATGACTTCCTGTTGGACCACAGACACATGATGACTTCCTGTTGGACTACAGACACATGATGACTTCCTGTTGGACTACAGACACATGATGACTTCCTGTTGGACTACAGACACATGATGACTTCCTGTTGGACTACAGAAACGTCATCACAACATAATTGTATACAAAACAACATGAACTGTGTTTGTTCTCAGAAAACAAAGTAAACTGTTCCAGAGTAACAGAGCAATGCATTCTGGGTCTTAACCAGGCAACGTCTCATTGGTAAATTAAACATTTCTAAGAAAGTATTCCAAAAGGAAGTTATTGAAGCCTGTTTGAAGCCCAGAGGAGCTTCAGTCCTCCATAAAAAGATTAACATCTATATATTTACTCGTCAGACAAATATAGAATACGATTGATTACTTTTCAGAAATTAATTCCCTTTATGATATATTCAGCTGTGTAAATGAAATTACCACGACAGGGAAACGAATGGAGAGCGATGAAGCGGCGGTTGATTAAAAATTAATGGCCGACAATAGTCCGTAATAAACTGGAAATGGCTGCTCATTAAAAACAAGCGTCGTTCTTGATTATTTACCATCGAGGCGTCTTCAGACCTTCTGACGCTTCATCAACGCGCGTCGTGCACCTGAGGAACCGCGCGCCGCTTCGTTTGACCGCGCGGTGAGTGGAAGCGGCGATAGCGAGTTCGGCGGCGGCGGATCCAGTAAAGCGTTTCCACAGGAAGCTGCATGTGAGTTATGAGAAACGTTCTCCGTCTGTGTGAGAGGTCAAAGGTCAAAGGTCAGCGGTCGCTCACGGCTCATCAAGACGAGGCAACGGTCTTAAGAGTACACCATGATGATGATGATGATGATGATGATATTGAGGCGCAAAACGCTTCCTTCATTGTCTCCTTCTTGGTTTTCATCCTGGTTTCCTTTGTCGTTCCCTTCTTGGTTTTCTTGATGGTTTCCTTCATGGTTCCCTTCTTGGTTTCCTTCATGGTTTCCTTCTTGGTTTCCTTCGCGGGTTCCTTCTTGGTTTCCTTCGTAGTTTCCTTCTTGGTTTCCTGCGTGGTTTCCTTCTTTGTTTCCTTCTTCGTTTCCTTTATGGTTTCCTTCATGGTTCTTCCTCCTAGTTTCACGGCATATGAATTACGGGAAGTGTCCTCCGTCTGTGTCGGAGGTCAGAGGTCAGAGGTCGCTCACGGCTCATCGAGACGAGGCAACGGTCCTAAAAGTACAAGTTGTTGTTTTTATGTCGCACGAGGTGTTGATCGTCAACATTATGATGATGATGATGATGATGATGATGATGATGATGATGATGCTAAACGCTGAGGCAGGATTTATTACATGAAAAGATGAACTTGACGGAGAAAAGAAGGAACTGCTTCAACATCGTTGTGACGTCTTTAAACTTCTCCACATTTGATGAAAACGTGATGAATTTGTATAGTAAAATTACTACTTTGATGGAATAATTGATGATAAATTGTCCCGGGGCTCACAGATTAACATTTTCTAAAAGTGGGACGACATCGCCGTTGGTTTATTCATCACACTTTTTAAACGCTCAGATTTGCTTTATCTGATTTTAAAGCTGCAACATCTGGAGCGTCGGCGGTCATTTCATCCAAATAAGCTCCGATCTGCTGCTCGTTCTGTGTTTAATGCGTTTAAATGGACATTATGACGTTGGTTTAACTGTCAGGAAGATCAGTAATGAAAGCAGATTCCACAGATTACAAAAGGAATTAGGACTGAAAGTGGAATTGAACGGGCTGGATGAGGGAAGGGGAGCAAAACAAAGAGCGCAGGATTTGTCAATTTCTGTCACTTTTCTGTTTCCCGGCAGCAGAATTTCTCTTCGTCTGAGCTGCAGATTGAAATGATTGACAGCTCAACCTCCACAAATCAACAGGAAGTCCTCATTTTCAGCACATCGGGAGTTTTTATTTTTCTAGCGAAACATTCACGGAGGAAAGAAACAAAGACGTCAGAATCGGTTGTTCGTCTCGTACTATGATGTCAAAATGTGAATAAAAACACACGCGTGAAACGGATGAACTACGATTGTTCTCGTTTCAGCCGACAGATAATCACTGTCAGATCTGATAAAACAGATTTTCATAAACACGTCCGTAATTATTTCAGACTCGCGGCATCACAGTTTGTGTGCGACTGTAATTACTGTTTTCAGTTGTTGTTCTGCGTCCCAACGGGTTTGTGTTGGTTTCACTGGTTTCTGTTTTATCTTCTTTCTTCTTCTCTCCGTTTAATGAGAATTAATGAATCAGCTGACGCCGCCGCTGTTCCTCCCAAATCAAATCAAATTTAAATGACGCGCAATCAAAGTTAAAGCGCCGACCAGCAGGACGGCAAACCGCTTGAAAGACGAGCTCTTTGATTTCCAGGAGACGAAACAACACAAATAATCAGAAAGGAATTCTCCCTCGTTCCCTTTCACACTATCCTGTTCTTCTAAGAGCCCCGAACGAAGTTAAAGTGACTTCATTTGTCAAATAAAAGCCCCGAAATATGGAAAAATATCTCATGAAGCAGCTCAATAAGTAGCCGCTAGCCGCAATGACGTTAGCTAAAGTGCGGCTGACGTTAGCTTCGTAACGTCCAGGACTTGGTTTCCTTCATGGTTTCCTTCATGGTTTCCTTCTTGGTTTCCTTCTTGGTTTGCTTCATTGTTTCCTTCATGGTTTCCTCCTTGTTTCCTATATGGTTTCCTTCTTGGTTTCCTTCATGGTTTCCTTCATGGTTTCCTTTATGGTTTCCTTTTTGGTTTCCTTCTTGGTTTCCTTCATGGTTTCCTTCATGGTTTCCTTCTTGTTTCCTTCTTGGTTTCCTTCTTGTTTCCTTCTTGGTTTCCTTCATGGTTTCCTTGATGGTTTCCTTCTTGGTTTCCTTCATGGTTTCCTTCTTGATTTCCTTCATGGTTTCCTTCTTGGTTTCCTTCTTGTTTCCTTCTTGGTTTCCTTCATGGTTTCCTTCTTGTTTCCTTCATGGTTTCCTTCTTGTTTCCTTCATGGTTTCCTTCTTGTTTCCTTCATGGTTTCCTTCATGGTTTCCTTCTTGTTTTGCTTCATTGTTTCCTTTTCGTTTCCTTCATGGTTTCCTTCTTGGTTTGCTTTATTGTTTCCTTTTCGTTTCCTTCATGGTTTCCTTCTTGTTTCCTTCCTGGTTTCCTTCATAGTTTCCTTCATGGTTTCCTTCATTGTTTCCATCTTGGTTCCTTGATTGTTTCCTTCTTGGTTTCCTTCATTGTTTTCTTCATTGTTTCCTTCTTGTTTCCTTCATGGTTTCCTTCATGGTTTCCTTCTTGGTTCCTTCATTGTTTCCTTCTTGTTTCCTTCTTGGTTTCCTTCATTGTTTCCTTCTTGGTTCCTTTAAAAAGCCTTAAAGTCTTGATTCAGACTCAAGGCGATAAATCAAACTACTAAAGGTCGTTTTATTTTCAGATGAAAGAAAGGTTTTCATGCATTGTGTTTTTTTTAACACACAGTTTATGAAGAGGCTCCGGTGAGGAGCTTCTGGACCGATAACAAGCAGAGATGTGAGGCCGGAGGGCGAGAGACAGACAATGAGGGGGAGAGAGAGAGAGAGAGAGAGAGAGAGAGAGAGAGAGAGAGAGAGAGAGAGAGAGAGAGAGAGAACTTACAAGTTTTAATGCTTATGCCAGCAGGTTGAAAAATGATTATCTTGCTGTCTGCTTGTGACGGTGTGTATGGAGGCCTGACAGCAGCCAGCGGCTGCACTCATTAATACCAAGCACAGACCGAGTGTGTGTGTGTGTGTGTGTGTGTGTGTGTGAAACAGTGTTAACACCGTAATGTTCTCAAGTAAATCCTGACATGCCCTTTACCACCTGACTGCAGGCGGAGCAGCAAACGCACAACTTTTGTCATATTTCAATATTTCAGCACATTTCCTTTTATTTTTTCATATTTTTTCAGACAGCTGAGTCACAAAGAAGGTTATACATCATATCCCACATGCCCCAACTCACCATAATCCTTAGAATAATCTTATGTGAGACGCAGCTCTCTTTAATTAATGTCAAACCGTCTGTAAATTAGTGAAGGGGTTATTAATGGAGACGCAGAACACATTCATTTTTCATCCGTCTCTCAGACCTTAAAGCTGCACGACGGCTTAGAAACGCTGCAAATCACAAATTCTGACGTCATGGAGCGACTACTTCCTGTTTACTCAACGCATCGAGCCACACAGAGGAATGAGAGGAATGAAAGTACGTAACGCATAACTGCATCTACAGTGATTGATCAGTTTCTGTCTCTTAAAAGACTTTTATTCTGTTAAACTCCAGGACGTCTTTGTGTTTCTGTGTGCAAAATGTCTTTAACACATTAAATTCATCATAATGCATCCGCACAATGTCCTGAGACGACGGGGAACCTTCCCAACATGTCGACCGTGTGCTTTAAACTGTGCTTTACTTATTTTAAGCCCCACGGTAAAAAAACAACAACAATAAGTTGTATTGACTGAGATTGTGTTGTTGTATACAACACCAGACATTTATATCTAATACTTTAATTAATACTACCAACTCTACTTTAAAGCTTCCAATCAATAACACTCATATCTCAATAACTGCATGTAAAAAACAAACAGCTAACTTATATACATATATATATATATATATATATATATATATATATATATATATATATATATATATATATATATTCTCCTTTTTAGGATGCTTTTATTGTGAAACATACGCAGAAAAAACTTTTTGTTCTTTGGAAATAAAGGAGAGAAAAACATGTCTAACATCTGCTTTCAGCTCGCTAAGCTAACAGTTTATGAGCTAGTTATCATATATATATATATATATATATATATATATATATATATATATATATATATATTCTGGCTTTGATCCCATTTAAATATCTAAGTGACTCCATGTGAGCGATGTGTTTAAAGGGAGTTCTTCCATGAAGCCGCAGTAGAAAACCTTCTTTTCCCGACAGTCAGTTCATCAGTTTAATTGCTTTCATCAGGTCATGTGACTTTTAATTAAGCGTGTACCTTCAGAGTGTTCCCCTCCTTCATCTCGCCCCTGGATCTGAGAGGTGGGATGTTTTTGTCGGCGTCCAGAGGAGACGTGGAGGTTCGCCGATCCTCCGACTGTAAAGGTCCCCGTAACCTTTCTAACACAATTTCACAAAAGACTGCTCTGTTTGTTCTGCTCGCAGAAATAAAGCTAATTACACAAACGTCTTGACCTTTCCCTCCGGGTAATTACAGCCGCTCGTCGCTTCTCCTCCCTCGCTCCGCTCCGTCTCTCCGGCGTGTTCGCCTCCTCCTCCGTCAGCCGGACAGTCAAATAGAAAAAGAGATCAAAAGTTTAATTTCTGCTTCGTCTGAAGGCAAACAGGCGGCGGCTCCGTGAAGGTCGCTGTTTGCTGGCGAGGAGTTAAACGGCCCGAGAGCGCGCCAAACACAGTCGCTGTGCTGAGAACCGGTCTGCAGGTAAACTCCACTGCCCGTTATTAAAGGGACCAGCATCGTTAAGCCCCGCCCCCTTCACAAGCACAGCGCACCTGGAGAGTACAAGTACATCAAGTACATCACTTTGACTCTGCGCCGCACGACCACGCGCTGGTAAGCAGTACAGAGTACACAGTACACACAGAGTACATAGTACACACATACATAAAGGGTACATAGTACACAAATACAGAGTACATAGTACACACATACAGAGTATATAGTACAAACATACATACAGTGTATATAGTACACACATACATACAAAGTACACATACATACAAAGTACATTGTACACACATACACACAGAGTACATAGTACACACATACAGAGTACATAATACACTCATACATACAGAGTATGTTTTCCTTCACGATGGTGATGATGATGGTGATGATGATGATGATGATGATGATGGTGATGATGATGATGATGATGATGGTGGTGATGATGATGGTGATGATGATGGTGGTGATGGTGATGATGATGGTGATGGTGATAGTGATGATGATGGTGATGATGATAGTACTGATGATGATGATGATGATGGTGATAATGATGGTGATGATGATGGTGATAGTGATGATGATGATGAAGTCTTACCAACCTTCGTCTTCTGTTTCCAGCAGTTCATCTTCTTCTTGACGTTCAACACGTCTTTAATCTCAAATGCAGCATCGCTGACTTCCTGCTGCCGGGTTCAACTTCCTGCCGCTGGGTTCAACTTCCTGCCGCTGGGTTCAACTTCCTGCCGCCGGGTTCAACTTCCTGCCGCCGGGTTCAACTTCCTGCCGCCGGGTTCAACTTCCTGCCGCCGGGTTCAACTTCCTGCCGCCGGGTTCAACTTCCTGCCGCCGGGTTCAACTTCCTGCCGCCGGGTTCAACTTCCTGCCGCCGGGTTCAACTTCCTGCCGCTGGGTTCAACTTCCTGCTGCCGGGTTCAACTTCCTGCCGCTGGGTTCAACTTCCTGCCGCCGGGTTCAACTTCCTGCCGCTGGGTTCAACTTCCTGCCGCTGGGTTCAACTTCCTGCCGCTGGGTTCAACTTCCTGCTCCACAGATCAGTTCCCCGTCACAAAGCCTTCTGCTGCGATGTGGTTTTAACTATTTTAATTATTTTCCCGCTCTTTCATCGGCGGTCCCTGTGGGCGCGTGTCGCTTCAGGACTGATTAATATTCCACTTCTTTTGTCTTTAATCGGCCGTTTAAAGTTTTAATTCACACTTTGTTGTGCCGTTGCTTTAAACCAAAGCACGCTTGTTTGTTGCTGTGAGGAAGTGGAAACCAACAGCGGACCCGAGAGGCTGCGCTCGCTCTTCAACAGACTGAAGACGGAGGAACGACCACCGGAGCCGCCGGCCGGCTGCCGGCACCGGGCCGAGCGGGGAACCAGGAGCAGCTGGTGGACAGGTGATTGGATCAGGTGCACGTTGGGAAAACTCTGCAGCGAAGGACACGTTCACTTAAAATTAGATTTGTCTGACGCGCGATCCCACCGAGCACGAGTACACGTGCAGGTAGATATGAATTTAAAAGGAAAGCAGAAAACCACAGAGCGTCCGTTTCACTGCAGTGAAGACGTGACACGACACCAACAGGACGTCCTGAAGCGGAGAAGTCAACAAACATCCTCAAAGACTCACTGCAGCGCGTTCAGCCGCCGGCATGAGACACTAAATACAAGACACGGAATGAAAGAAAGAACACAAAGAGACACAAAACAACCACAAAGAGACACAAAACAACCACAAAGAGACACAAAACAACCACAAAGAGACACAAAACCAAACTATTTTCCCTTCCTCTATTTCTGACCTTTCCTTTGTTTTTTACTTACCCCCCCCCCCCCCTCTCTCTCTCTCTCTCCCTCTATCATTCTTGGCCTCACATCCTCATATCATTTCCTTGTTTCCTTTCCTCCTTCTGTCTCTTTCCTCTTACTCTCCCTTCTCTCGTCTCCTTTCTGTTTCTTCTTTCCTTTCTTTGGCATTTTTCCTTCTGAACCTCACACTCTTCCTTCTCCCATAATCTGGTTCCTTTCCTTCTCTGTCTCCTTTCCTTTCCCCTCCTTGCTAGCATGTCCTTTTGTCTCTTTGTTTCCTTTCCTCCCCCTTACTCCTCCTCCTCCTGCTCTTTATCTCCGTTCTTTTCTCTTTTCTCTCTTTCAGACGTTTCCATGAATATCTTTCTCTCCTTCTGGACTCGTCCACTTTTCTCCTTTCCTTCTCTCATCTCCTCACTTATAGCGCCTTTGTTTCCTTTCCTCTAATTTCCTCTCTCCATGTTTGAAGCAGCATGTGTGTGTGTGAGTGTGTGTGTGTGTGTGAGTGTGTGTTAGTATTATTATCATTACTTCAGTGTGTAGGCAAACTCGTATGTAACAATATGTAGATTCCTCCATTTGCACGGATCATAAACTCCTGCAGGCCTCCTGCTACATGATCATCATCCTCACCGTCATCATCATCATCATCATCCTCACCATCATCATCGTCAGTCGTCTTCATCAGCAGCTGCCAGCGTTGAGCTGAACATCAACAGGAAGTCACTCTCTTTCGTTAGATCGTCCCGCTGCGAGAGTCATGAAGTCAAAGCCAGAAGCTGTGAGAACCGTCGTCATCGTGGGATTTTCATCTTTTTTTTTCTCCGACGGTCCCTGAACGCATCGCGGGCGACGAAGCTAAACCGAAACGAAGCTAAAAGTGTTGATATTTGATTTAAAACGTTTTATTCTTCACGTCTGATTCAAAGTCTCGCCCCAAGGAAACTCCTCAGTGAAACTATGACGTCATGACTGAGTCACATGTGACCACAACCATGTGACCACCAGTCATGTGACCACCAGTCATGTGACCACAACCAGAGAAGCTTTCACTGAACTTCAAGTCGAGATTGTTGAAATATTAATAGTTTATTATATATATATAAAAATCTCATTGTAGATATATCGTATAAATCTCTATATATAGATATCTCATTCATCTCTTCCACTCTTCTTCCTCCTCTTCCTCCTTTGTTGCTGCAGACTGTCGACACGTCGCAGACATAAGACTCGATTATGTGAAGCTCGACCAGCAGAGCTCACATACTTCAGTGTTTCATGAGCAGCATGCATCATTCTGTTTCCCCTCTAGCAGCAGCATCATCTGGGAGCCGTGGTGGTCCTCCTCCTCCCCCCCCCCACCATCATCACCTCCTCCTCTTCATCGATTCCTCCCCGCTGAACAGTTCCCTCCTTGTGGAGCCGCCGCTCGCTCTGACAGCTGAGACCGGCCCGGCGGCCCGCGGCGATGGCCGCAGACAAAGACTCGCCTCAAAGCAGAAGCAGATGTCCGGGTGAGCGCCGCGGCTCTCGTGCGGCGTGGACGAAAAAACAGAGACGGGGAAGGAGAGGGTTCAAGTGGCCGATTGCACAATGTGGGCTTTCAGAGACGAGAGGGCCGGAGATTAAACAGATGAAATATGGAGTCGTGAGTCATGCAGCGACATACAGCTGTTCTCCTTCAGAGTGCCTGTGATCACCAGCGTGGTTCAAAAGTTTTTGAACCCGCTGGTGAACTAATGAGGATTTAGGTGTTCAGGCCTCATTAGAGAGAAGAACAGCTGGTCAGAAACCTGAAAACAAGAAGAGGAACAGCTGATCTCAGACCCTTCACCAGTGACCTTTTATGGGTCGTCGTCTTCTTCTTCTTCATCGTGGAGAAGCGTCTCCTCTTCTTCTGATGTCTGACCTTCAGAGAAACGACGTTTTCTAGTTCTGTGACTTTCAAATTATGGATCTCTGCAGTCGAAATGTAATAAAAACTGAGAGACTGAGGAGTCAGTGCAAAGCATTCAGGGGGGGTGGTACTTCACCTCTGGATGTGTGTGTATATATATATATATATATATATATATATATATATATATATATATATATATATATAAATATATATAAATATATATATATATATATATATATATATATATATATATATATATATGTATATATATATATATATATAGAGAGAGAGACAGAGAGAGAGAGAGAGAGAGAGAGAGAGAGAGAGATAGAGAGAGAGAGAGTGAGAGAGAGAGAGAGTATGGAGTCATAGAGAAGACATGGAGGACTCAAAGAGAAGAGATGGAGGAGTCAAAGAGAAGATATGAGGGAGTCAAAGAGAAGATATGAGGGAGTCAAAGAGAAGAGATGGGAGAAGTGGGGCAAGTTTTTTTTTTAGCTAAAAACAATCACTTTTTTGATTCAATATTTTTTTTAAATCAGCTCCCGTACAACAAGAACACAGTGGACGTGGTAGAAATATGAAGGGAAGTAAAACGAGCGTTAAATGAGCCGTAAACTGTCCTCAGTCCCTTCGACTGCAGGACGAACTCATGAAAAAACAACCGTCGGCTCCGAGAAACAAAGTCAGCGTCTTCGGATTAAAGCGAAGTGATTGCGACCCGCCGAGCTCATTTGAAGCGTTATTGCTTTTCCCCGCGGAGTCTCTCGTCGGAGCCGGTTAGCTTCCAGTCGCACCGGCGTCGTCGGCGTCGTGGTCGCTGGAGGACTCTGAATAATTCATGCCGCGTTATTTATGTACCGGCTCGTTCGCGGAGGCCCGGATGAGGACGCGTCGCCGCCGGAACAACGAAGCGCTTTATTTATTTATCAATTGTCAATGAAATTAGATTTTTGTTTCCGAGTCGTCGTCGTCGTCTCGCAAAGAGAGCGTGACCGACGCGGACGCATGACGACTTTGTTCCGTCTTCAGTCTGAACGTCAACCTCCTCGCTCTTCATCCTGATGAACACCAGAACGGGCGGAAAGCCCGCGGAGCCTCGGGCCGGGGCTTCCCTCCATCTCCTCTACCGCCTCTCGACAGCCGGAGAGAGGGAGCGAGAGGAGGGGAGAGGAGTGGGGGAGTCACGAAGAAGAGATGGAGGAGTGGGGGAGTCACGAAGAAGAGATGGAGGAGTGGGGGAGTCACGGAGAAGAGATGGAGGAGTGGGGGAGTCACGAAGAAGAGATGGAGGAGTGGAGGAGTCACGGAGAAGAGATGGAGGAGTGGGGGAGTCACGGAGAAGAGATGGAGGAGTGGGGGAGTCACGGAAAAGAGAGGGAGAAGTGGGGGAGTCACGGAGGAGAGAGGGAGAAGAAATGGAGTGGGGGAGTCACGGAAAAGAGATGGAGGAGTGGGGGAGTCACGGAGAAGAGATGGAGGAGTGGAGGAGTCACGAAGAAGAGATGGAGGAGTGGGGGAGTCACGGAGAAGAGATGGAGGAGTGGGGGAGTCACGGAGAAGAGATGAAGGAGTGGGGGAGTCACGGAAAAGAGATGGAGGAGTGGGGGAGTCACGGAAAAGAAGGGAAGAATTGGGGGAGTCACGGAGAAGAGACATGGAGAAGTGGGGGAGTCACGGAAAAGAGATGGAGGAGTGGGGGAGTCACGGAAAAGAGATGGAGGAGTGGGGGAGTCACGGAAAAGAAGGGAAGAATTGGGGGAGTCACGGAGAAGAGACACGGAGAAGTGGGGGAGTCACGGAAAAGAGAGGGAGGAGTGGGGGAGTCACGGAGAAGAGACATGGAGAAGTGGGGGAGTCACGGAGGAGAGAGGGAGAAGAAATGGAGTGGGGGAGTCACGGAGAAAAGAGAAGGGAGAAATTGAGGAGTCACGGAGGAGAGACATGGAGAAGTGGGGGAGTCACGGAGGAGAGAGGGAGAAGAAATGGAGGAGTGGGGGAGTCACGGAGAAGAGAGGGAAGAATTGGGGGAGTCACGGAGAAGAGACATGAAGGAGTGGGGGAGTCACGGAAAAAAGATGGGGTGAAAATGGAGGGGCTCACGGCAAAGAGATAGGGGAGTTAGGGAGTCACGGAGAAAACAGCATTGTGATCTGAGAGCTTTTAACGTGACACGGAAGAATCCCCCATCACCGCCACTGACATCCCGATATCCTCGCTGTCGACCCACAATGCTCGCTGTCGACCCACAATGCTCGCTGGTTTCTGATGAAAATATAAATCAACTCATTAAGATGTGTACTTTCTATCAAATAATGTGTATAATAACGTGTGTAAAGAATGTGTAATAACGTGTGTAATAACGTGTGTACTGAATGTAATGATGTGTGTGATGAATGTGTGTAACGTGTCATAATGTGCATAAGAATGTGTAACAATGTGTGTAAGAATTTGGAATATTGTGTGTAATGAATGTGTCTAATGTGTGAAATAATGTCTGTGAAGAATGTGTGTAATGAATGTCTGTAATAACATGAGTAACAATGTGTCAGAGAAAGTATATCAGACAAAACCTGTCGGAAAAAAGCAACTGAACTAAGTTTAAAATGTATTCTACATGTTCCATTTTAAAAAATCCTCCCAAATAAACCGTTTGCACGTCTTTATCTTGACTCTGGATGAAGCCGTTCGCTGAAGACTTTCCCTTTGGCCTCAAATATTCCAATATTCCAATATTCAGTTAGCGGTCGCAGCGGAGCGCCGTAGTCATTTTCCCCCTCCGGAGATCTGGAATCTGATTCGTTGCCGCGCCTTCTTAATATTTGGTCTCCTCCAAAGCGAGCAGAGCTGCAGGGAAATCTTAACGGTGTGACTGATGGAATGAACCGCGGGGGATCTCCCCGGAAAAACGCTCGTCTCGATGGCGGCCGTGATTATTCTGGAGACCGAGGGGAGTCCGCCAGCTGAGGAGGAAAGAGAGGCGATGATGATGCAACCGCCAGCGTGCGCAGCAGGAAAAACATCCTTTTTTTATTTTTACAAGTGATGGATTCTGTGGTGGAGCTGGGCGGCCATTTTGTTATTATTGTGTTATTATTATCCCGGGGTTCTTACGGTCATGAAAACCTGGAAAAGTTATGGGATGGGATGTTAAAATGGTGATTTTTTTAGACTTCTATACAACCAGAGCAGTCGCCCCATGGTGGTCAGGAGAGAGAATGCAGCTTTAACACATGAAGCATAGACTTCTATACAACCAGAGGAGTTGCCCCCTAGTGGTCAGGAGAGAGAATGCAGCTTTAACACATGAAGCATAGACTTCTATACAACCAGAGGAGTCGCCCCCCGGTGGTCAGGAGAGAGAATGCAGCTTCAACACATGAAGCATAGACTTCTATACAACCAAAGGAGTCGCCCCCTGGTGGTCAGGAGAGAGAATGCAGCTTCAACACATGAAGCATAGACTTCTATACAACCAGAGGAGTCGCCCCCTGGTGGTCAGGAGAGAGAATGCAGCTTTAACACATGAAGCATAGACTTCTATACAACCAGAGGAGTCGCCCCCTGGTGGTCAGGAGAGAGAATGCAGCTTCAACACATGAAGCATAGACTTCTATACAACCAGAGGAGTCGCCCCCTGGTGGTCAGGAGAGAGAATGCAGCTTTAACACATGAAGCATAGACTTCTATACAACCAGAGGAGTTGCCCCCTAGTGGTCAGGAGAGAGAATGCAGCTTTAACACATGAAGCATAGACTTCTATACAACCAGAGGAGTCGCCCCCCGGTGGTCAGGAGAGAGAATGCAGCTTCAACACATGAAGCATAGACTTCTATACAACCAAAGGAGTCGCCCCCTGGTGGTCAGGAGAGAGAATGCAGCTTCAACACATGAAGCATAGACTTCTATACAACCAGAGCAGTCGCCCCATGGTGGTCAGGAGAGAGAATGCAGCTTTAACACATGAAGCATAGACTTCTATACAACCAGAGGAGTTGCCCCCTAGTGGTCAGGAGAGAGAATGCAGCTTTAACACATGAAGCATAGACTTCTATACAACCAGAGGAGTCGCCCCCCGGTGGTCAGGAGAGAGAATGCAGCTTCAACACATGAAGCATAGACTTCTATACAACCAAAGGAGTCGCCCCCTGGTGGTCAGGAGAGAGAATGCAGCTTCAACACATGAAGCATAGACTTCTATACAACCAGAGGAGTCGCCCCCTGGTGGTCAGGAGAGAGAATGCAGCTTTAACACATGAAGCATAGACTTCTATACAACCAGAGGAGTCGCCCCCTGGTGGTCAGGAGAGAGAATGCAGCTTCAACACATGAAGCATAGACTTCTATACAACCAGAGGAGTCGCCCCCTGGTGGTCAGGAGAGAGAATGCAGCTTTAACACATGAAGCATAGACTTCTATACAACCAGAGGAGTCGCCCCCTGGTGGTCAGGAGAGAGAATGCAGCTTTAACACATGAAGCATAGACTTCACTTTAAAGAACCGGAGGTTGCAGCCTGATCTGACCAGAGATGTCACATAGTGTGTGTTAAACTGCAGCGTGTGTGTGTGTGTGTGTGTGTGTGTGTGTGTGTGTGTGTGTGTACATCCAGTATTTGCCTCCTCTCACAACAACATGAATAAATCAGGATGTAAAGTTCGTGATCCTCTCCGATACATCGTGCGTCGTTGTTTTTTCTCTCCTGTCCAACCAGCTCGACTTCTCCGTTGACCTCCGGCGGCGTCTTCATCTCGGCGGCGACCGGATCGCCGAAGCCGCCCCGCGGCCGGCCTGAATCTTTGATGGCGCCCGAGGCCGTCGAAGATCGTAAGCCGAGTCCAATAACCGAGAGACGCCGCCGTCCACGAAAAAAAACAAACAAACATCGGCCTCAAACCGCTTCGCTGTGACGATTCGTCCGCGAAAGCGCTCGTGACAGGCGGGTCGCTTCCTCTCGCGCCGACGGTCGCTTGTGATCTAATATCAGAGGCCCCTGAAGGCAGCACGGCGGTGCGTTCACAGACACCAGGGAGGGGTTAGAGTTAGGGTTAGAAATTCATGTCCAGTTTGAGGAGAAATCGCGAGCGGACGTTTCAGCCGCCGGCTCACAAAAAGGATCATTTGTGTGTTTTTATTTGAAAACTTTCAACGTGTCATGCTCAATAATATTAATACTTAAAAATATGAGTTATCGTCCTTACAAACCAAAATGTACTTTTTTTTAGTCAGTTCCATTTTCTATCAGTTGTATTTAACCTTCTGGAAACCGTGCGTGAAAAATGAATTTTAAGTCCCAGCATGCCCCATTCAGACAATCTTTTGGCACAAAATTTGTAATTTTTCCGTTTTTCAACCGAATGACACAGTTTCTTGACTGAAGCTCCTTCCTAACAGGACAACACTTTGTTTTATTGTGATTTTTGTTGCAGTTTCTGATTCTTTAGGTCTTAATATTTCCAAAAAGGTGTCTTATTGATGCCCCAGGAGGCTTTTTTGGGGGGAATCTGGCTCATATCATGCTGGATGTTTATAGTTATTATCAAAATATCTTTGAAAAGTGCTTTTTTTGGAGATTTACATTTTTTTCCCAAGACTTTGCTGAACAAATACATACAATAAACACAAGTATTGGAATTATTTGGGGTTCCTACAACGACTCAAACACAGGGAAAAAGAGGTCTGGAGACAAAACTGGTTCCACAGTTTTCAACGGGTTAAATTCAGGAGTTCTCTCTGGATATCATCTCATTTTTTATTATATTTACAAAATCCTCAACTTCAAATGACATCTCAGAGCAGTGAAACCTGTAAATTGGTACAAAATGAATCCGTTTTTTCCAGGAAACTCTCAGAAGATTCATAAAGAACGTACAGCTCCGTCTGTAACTTTCATCCCTTCATTCAGTGTTTGTTCACAGCCTCATTCATACGTTTATTCATGAAAACATGGAGAATATAGATGTACTCATAGCTGTTGACAGTATTTTATGATTTATGGAGTGAAACAAACCTTTGACTTTGGCTCTAACAAGGATTAATGTTCTGGAAATGTATGAAAATTAGCACAAATTTAATAAATATTGCGAGATTTGCATATTTAAAAATGACATTTCAGAAAACCTGTTAACACAAATATTGACTCACTATTTCTAATGAACCGGGGTTCATAATGTTTTATAATAACCTAATTAAATGAATCTGATTCAGACGAATACACTTTGAGTGTTAAAAGTACAGTTTTGTAGGATTAAAATAATTGATTAGCAGAAGAAACTTGTTCTGAAAAAGAGCTCAAAGAAACACGAGCGTCAGATCATTTAATGACTTTTAAAACCGTCTATTTGAGCGTTTATCTGCAGACGTGCTGTGAGAGCTCACACTGCCTTTCACCAAAGTGAAAGCAAAAAAAGAGGAATATTAGGAGATGAGAGGCGGCGAGGGGAGCGTTTGTTGTGTCTCTTTCTTCGTGGGCGTATCAGCTTCCGAACACGGCGGCCCGGCGCTGCCAAGCCTCTTCTGGAGGGCCGAGGCTAAGTAAGCGCCGCCGCCGCTGCCAAGCAGTTTGTTGGCAAACGCCGCGGCCGCCACCTGCTGCTGCTGTCGAGGTGGCGTTCGCCGCGACCTGGCAGCGACATCTGGCAGCCGGAGAGCCGGCGCCGTCCCCCGAGGGCCCGGCTCCGTCACCGGCAGCCGGCTCCCCGATACCGAGGAGGGACTTCAAGGGTGCGACGAACAACGAGCACCAGATTCCCTCCGTTTCTATTTCATTAACGCCTCCCAGGAGGACCGGCGCCACGAGCCCAGAGGGGAGGGAGGACAGTAGAATAAACCTGAGGAATAGCAACAGAGGGAGAAAAATAAATAAAAATTGAATTAAGTTATTATTGGAATTGAATAAAAATACTACAGAGTAAGTGATTAACAAATCAAAATGCAGGTAACGTTTTCCATTCAGGACATTTTATGTTTGAGCTGAAACTTCATGACTTATTCATTATTCCTATTAAATTCATAAAACTGCGAAAACCATCATCGTTGACAGATAGATAGATAGATAGATAGATAGATAGATAGATAGATAGATAGATAGATAGATAGATAGATAGATGACCAAATGAAATAAACTAAACACACAAAATAAAGTATAAGAACAGGGATGAAAGATATATACAACATAAAAATAAAATAAATAAATGTTAGCTAGCTGATGTTAGCTAGCTGATGTTAGCTAGCTGACGTTAGCTAGCTGACGTTAGCTCGCTTGCTGGTTCAGGTCTAGAGAATGACACAAAGCGGTTCAATGTTCGCTTGAGAGGAAGAGCGCTGGAGATTAGCTAGCTAACTAGCCTGTACTAGCTAGCTCGCTTGAATCTCATTTTCTCAAGAAAATGTCATTAAAACAAGTTGAGGCTTTCCAGAAAGAGAATTAAGCAGATTGTTGTTGCTTCCCAGTATAAATACATCAACAGACAGAACGAGTAAAAGAAAAGTAAAGGAATATTTTAATATTTTTAAATGTATATTTTCATGGCTTACGTCTTTAAGTGAGTCATGAAACAGGGCTTCAACCAGATGACGGTGGTTCGAGTCCCGAGAGAAGCAAGAATTACATTTTTTTTAGTTGTCATTTTGAGGAAAATCGTGACGTTTCTACAAAACCAACCGCGTAGTTGTGATGCGTTTTCCTCCGTTAGCCGGTGTAACATCGTACCGCCGCCTCCTGAACTGTAACTGTTGATAAATTGTGAGTTTACAATCAAACTATTAGCAGAATTATTGTTTTAGTTTCGTGTTTTCGTTGCCGCAGCTGTCAAAATCTTTTTCCACCTTTGCATCTCTTGTATTCTCTTGAGCGGTATGAATATTTTATTGTTTTATGTCGTGGCCCGTTGTTTGCTGTTGTTTCACCTTGAAATGCAGCTTGAGGGATAAAATGAAGTTTTCTGAATTCATTAGAAAAGTTTTGACTACAGTGAGAGAAAAAAAAAACACACAACTAGTGTTTTTCTATATAAATTCTTTCCTTTCCTCTGATTGATCCGCAGCTCGTTTCATCTCTTCTTTACTCCTCGTTGTGTTTTTTGAGAACGGCTCCATAGTAAAGATTTCCGCTATCGACACGAGACGTCCAGACGAGACGCATCGAGCCGGATCCGTCGGGTGTGATTCCTCCTCCCTTTTGTTCCGTCCGTGAGATCGATCCCACATTAAACTGTTTACACGGCGAGCGGAGGAAACAAACCCGACGCATTAAATGTGTTGCGTAAGTTTTGCTTCCTCAGAGTTCACGACGGCTCGCGAGGGGAACGCGCGAGCGCAGCGCTGCGTTTGACCTCTGACCTCCCGTGTCTTCACTCCTCCGGCGTCTCACCCGCCGTCCTCCCACCCGGCACCGCGGCCGACCCGCCGCACACAGACGCACCACCGTCATGGCCGCCGCTTCGCTTCACACGGCGGGACCAGAAGGAAAGGAGTCAAGGGAGCGAGCGCAGAAGAAGGCCTCGAGGCCTCCAGGAGCTGTGGAGGTCGGACCGCCTCATCCGTGATGATGATGATGATGATGATGAAGGAATGGGGTTCTGTCACGTCGACCGGGTAACGGAGATGTTAGGGATCCACGGCTGTAAATTAAAAAAGTTAAACTCAGACTGCAGACTCAGCAGAAAATGAATTATTGATAAGAGTGTATCAATAATTCATTATCAATAGAAACCAGGAATTCTTCCTGAGGGCTAACACACCTACACACACACACACACACACACACACAGACATGTTACTACTGTGTGAATCTCAATACTCCAGAAACTTAGATAATGGACATTAATCAGACTCAGACACGTCACGCGACGACGCCCACTTTTTCATTTCTTCTGTTTGACATGTGAATAACCAACAAAAAAATAAATAAAAGTCCCAGAATGCTCCTCAGAAGAGGGCGTCGTCACCGTGACGTCTCTCGCTGGTTTGCAGACGGATGTTTTGAAGCCTCCAGCTCGCCGATTACGGCCGTCGCCATCTTGTTTTGTAGCAACCGAGTAAACAGGAAGTGACCGTATCTGCACCGAGGAGTGAAATAAATGAAGACCAAGAGATGCGGATGAAATCTGCTGCACCGTCTTACACCTTCTGTTACCTTCATCATCATCGTCATCGTCATTTCCCCTCCAGTCTGATGGCGATTACGGCCGCGGCCATGTTGGTTTTTTTTTGCAACCAAGTGAAATGAGTAGAATACATTTTCTTTTGCTTTTGGTGGAGGAAGAAATCTGCTGCACCCTCTTAGACCTTCTGTTACCTTCATCATCATCATCGTCACTTCCCCTCGAGTCTCGATGAAGACGATGATTTCACCGGCTAACGCGGCGTTGTCTCTGCAGCTCGTCCTCCCACCAGAGACAACGCCCCGTTAGCCGGTGAAATCATCGTCTTCGCGACGCCGTGGCCCAACGCCGACCGCGAGGTCATGGGCTCCGGCCCCCGTGACGGCGCCCGGCCGCTCCGATTGGTGGAAGGTGGCGTGACTCCCACGCAGAAGTCACGTGACTCTCAGAGGTCACGTGACTCGCTGTAACGCGACTAATAGAAACACAACTAATTAGAGAAGTTTCCTCCGTCTCTGCTGAACTTTGACTTCCTGTCGGTTGGAGAAAGTTTGTGGAATGAATTAAATTCCTCTTCGCTCCTTTTATTTACTTTATCCAGAGACAGTTTTGCACTTTAGGAAAAATACATTGAGCGCGTTTAACCTCTTTGGGCTTTTGCTCCTGCAGGTTAACTCAGTTCAGCTGCTCTTCTGGGCCAGAACAACACGAAGAGGAGCAACAAGGAAACAATGAACAGTGAAGGAAACTCGTGAAAGAAAGGAAGATAAAGGAAAAAAACACCATTAATCATTTTGTTATTACATTCCACCAAAAGAATACATATTAAAAATCATGAATGAATAAAGTAACAATCCAAACACGGAGGAAAAGCAGATTAAAATGTTCAATTTAAAAAAGAAAAATGAAATATGACAGTGTCGCGACTGATCAGGCGTCAGGGATTAAACTTAATGTAAAACAGACGACAGAGAAAGAATATCACATGCATATTTATACGTATTCATACTGGAAGAATACATGAAAATCTGTGTCGTCGACGTTAAATCAGGATATTAAAACGCAGAGGCGGAAGCAAAGGGAAGGAAACACAGCTAATGAGGTTAATCAGAAGTGGCGGTTCCTAACGAGGCGTCCTCGTTACGTCGAGGAGACTCGCGTCCTCGTTGTCTCCCAATGTTCTGGCCTTTTATTGTTGCAACGTTTGATTTATTGGATTTGGTTGTTGTCCGAATGCTAAAGAATGGAAAACGAACCTTTAGGCCCGTTCCTCTAAATGTCCTCCTCAAACTGTAAAGTGTGTGTCTCTGCAGCCACTAGGGCTGTTTAATAATGTTGTTATAATAAAAGAACACATGTGAGATGTTGTTCAGATGTGTAAATATCAGTCTACATGTTTCTGGTTCAGAGGAAATGAAGATGACACACAGAAAGAAATGAAAAGGTTTCAGGTCCAACTGTAAAAAAATGACTTTCAGGATGATTATTAGTTTGAAATGAAGCAGCTGTAAAGTCAAACTCTCACAAACCACAACACAACATGAGAACATTCTCTCTATAAAGGTTGACTTTGATAAAGTGAAGCAGAACAAAGTTACAAAGAGTTGAGAACAGAGAACATTCAGGTGAGGACTCCAAAATTGGATTTTGGCACGTCTGTGACATTTTCTCATGTACCAAACCACATATTTTGTATATTTAACTTATGGTGTTCAATATACCCA
The DNA here is from genome assembly GCF_023055335.1 of Clinocottus analis. Taxonomy (NCBI): domain Eukaryota; kingdom Metazoa; phylum Chordata; class Actinopteri; order Perciformes; family Cottidae; genus Clinocottus; species Clinocottus analis. The sequence goes on along the minus strand of NW_027176233.1, from coordinate 167,367 downwards.
AATACAGATGTTTATTTTTCATACAATAAGCTATGATTTACACTTTTATATAACCATCGCCCAGCCTCTTGTTCTCGTCATGGTGGTGTTTTGAGTGGATCTGTTGCGTGTCTTTGTTTGGGAGTCATTGTGATGCTTAATTCCATATTGGAGAACAGCTTTCATTTGTGTTGATGGTTATGGTTGTGTTTATTTTCAACAGTTGTAAGAATCTAAATGAACCAATATTGAACAGCTGTAAGAGTCTCTCTCTGGACGAGCCATAGAAACAGGAAAAAAGAGAGGAAGCACCAATTAAATGTTTTTGGAGGCATTGTGACCTCTGCGGTTCCTGCTGTTCGTCGCTCGGCTCTCTGAGTCTCAAACTGTTTTTAATAAGAACACAACTTCACCCTCATGGCTCATGAAGCGCTCAGCCTGCAGAGTGATGTCACTCAGAGAGCGAGTCCTCCTGAAATGAAGCAGAAAGACTGCGTTCACCTCCAGGATCCACCCGTTCATCAACACTGAGCATGAACATACGAGCAACCCAGAAACCACATTTTAACATCATGTACAACTACACCTAAACTATTAACTACACCTAAACTATTAACTACACCTAAAACTATTAACTACACCTAAAACTATTAACTACACCTACAACTATTAACTTCACATACAACTATTAGCTAAACATAACATTTACTGTTAGCTACACCTAAAACATGTTTACTGTTAGCTACACCTGAAACACATTTAGCCTACTGTTAGCTACACATAAAGCATAATTACTGTTAGCTAAACATAACACATATTTACGGTTAACTAAACATAAAACACATTTACTGTTAGCTACACATAAAACACATTTACTGTTAGCTAAACATAAAACATTTACTGTTAACTAAACATAAAACACATTTACTGTTAGCTAAACATAAAACATTTACTGTTAACTAAACATAAAACACATTTACTGTTAGCTAAACATAAAACATTTACTGTTAGCTACACATAAAACACATTTGCTGTTAGCTAAACATAACACATACTTACTGTTAGCTACACCTAAAACATCTTTACTGTTAGCTAAACATAAAACATTTACTGTTTGCTACACATAAAACACATTTGCTGTTAACTAAACATAAAACATTTACTGTTTGCTACACATAACACATAATTACTGTCAGCTACACCTAAAGCTCATTTATCTGTGACGACGGTGCTTCTGGGTGATTATGGAACTGAGAGATTTCCCTTTGATGCTCAGCAGCAGTTGATCTTTCCAGGTACAAGCAGGTGTTCTTTACCTGAACAAAGACTCTGGTCCCCGGTTGAAGGGATGGAGCCTCGCTGACGTTCCTATATGTTAGAACAGAGGAACACAGCCTGAGCGTTGTTACGTGACAGAGAGCGACAGAACATAATTACCGACCGTTTGATAACGCTCTCTTTTGTAATATGGTTCCTGCTCCGTCTCTCCACAGGAAAAATAATAATAATTTGCCTTCAGGTGATCTTCAACTGTTCAAAGAAATGCAAAGCAGAAATGCACACAGACATTTTGTCACGGGAGGAAAAGAATACTTGAAATAAACCTTCATCTCCAGTTGTTTTGTTTTTTCTGACGGCTGCAATCTGTGTCACATTAAAGATGAAATCACATTCGTGAACAGAGGAGACGGAGCATTTCTGTCTAATGATGCACAGAAACAACGGAGAGAGCGGAGGGAAAACGTCAAACTTTGCATTTATTTCTGTTACTAAAGAGAAAGAGCCGCCTTTAAACGTCTTTAAGACCTTCCTGGTGAGACGCCGTCATTACGGCGTCAGCTGCTGTTTCATAGAAAGATTCATGTTGAGGAAACATTTCATCTGAGATTCATATCAAAACAGGCGTTAGCTTCCAGCAACGTCTGCATGAAACATCATTTATAAACGATCAAAGGTTGAGTCTGACTGAAGCGACATTAACACGTGATGACTGATGAACGTGGAGCAAGTTAGCGAAGAAAATGATGATTGATGGATAAAGAATATTTCTGTTATGTCTCCGTTCAAAGATGTATTCATATAAATGTTATTTCTCTTGACCTTCAAATGTTACGAAGAGAAAATTCAAAACGAGATATGATCCTCAGCTCTCTTTAAAATGCACACTTCACTATATTACACACAAAAATGACCAACAAGAACACAGAGTATTAATTTACTCAAAGAGAAAAGTGCACTTCTGTGGTCGACCTTTAAAATATGACAAAAATATTATAAACTAAACACATTTTGCTGCTCGTACTGCACTCTTTGATATTAGTGCACGCAGCCAACTTACTTATGATTTGCAGGTAAAAACATTATGAAAGTGAAGTGGAAGTGAAGTGG
>NW_027176233.1:135000-160000 GCF_023055335.1 Clinocottus analis | reverse complement strand
CACCTCCCTTCAGATGTCATAATATCTGCGTCTGAAAGGACAAAATCGATGCCATCGAGCGGCTGGACGAGGCGCCGCCGCAGCCGTCAGTCGCCGTGATTGATGGACCTGTCGACCAGTGGCGGTAAAGGTTGAGGTGGGCGGGGCTAAGGAAGTGAGACTCCCCGTCTCGCCGATCGATCGGCCGCCGACGTTACTTTACAGCTTAGACCCATTTTTAAATATCAGCTGATTTATGGTAAAAAAAAAAAAAAGGAAACAGGAGGGAATCAAACCCTCAACCTTCAGGCAGGCCAGTGCCTGGCTCTGCCATGGCCAGGTGTCCACCAGAAAAATACTAACATACAAATATGAGTATTAATTAATTAGTCATTTTAGTTTCCTGTTTTATTGTTCATTTCATGCTACTTTGTCAAAGTGTGTTTTTTATATTAAACATTTAGTTTCTTTCTATTTTACTAATTTAAACATTTGGTTTCTTTCTATTTTACTAATTTAAACATTTTAAACATTTTGTTTCTTTCTATTTTACTAATTTAAACATTTTGTTTCTTTCTATTTTACTAATCAAAACATTTTCGTTTGATATTTGATGATAGATTCTGTTTGTAGCACTGCTTCCGCTTCTGCTACCTGCCTCTAGCCGCCACTGATAGCTGCTGCTAGCCTTTGCTAGCTGCCTCTAGACACCGCCTGCTGCCTTTAGCTACCGCTAGCTGCCTCTAGTTGTCACTAGCTGCCTCTAGCTTCTGCTAGCTGCCTCTAGTTGTCACTAGCTGCCTCTAGCTTCTGCTAGCTGCCACTAGCTGCCTCTAGCTTCTGCTAGCTGCCTCTAGTTGTCACTAGCTGCCTCTAGCTTCTGCTAGCTGCCACTAGCTGCCTCTAGCTTCTGCTAGCTGCCTCTAGTTGTCACTAGCTGCCTCTAGCTTCTGCTAGCTGCCACTAGCTGCCTCTAGCTGCCACTAGCTGCCCCTCGCCGCTAGCTGCTCCTCCAGATGGCTCCTCAACCTCTCGCTGTAAAGCTGGAGGCTGCACTTGCAGAAGTAGCGTGACGCGACTCAGCAGATTTCTATTTCCGGCTGCTGTTCGCGCTCTCACACCTCCGGCGTGCGAACATCTCCAGCTTCCTGTTTGCCTCTCTGCTCCCCTCAGGTTCCTCCTGAACTACAGATCAATTCATGAGGCTAGAAAAAAATAAAACACAACTGCACTTTCATAGAAAAATGACAAATTACACCAAAATAAGCTGTAAGAACTACACTTGCTGCCCCCTGAGCCGCGAGCGCTGCAGCAACAGCAGCGCTAGCTAATAATAACGGATGTTCACGGCCGAGGAGCGATGCTAATGGAGAGGAGGCTGATCGTGGTTGGCTGGGCTCGGGAATGGAAATGAACTTTATTCTCAAACTGCGGGCCTCATGGCGGACGAGCCTGTCCTATTATGTGCTAATTAGCAGACGCTTGGGACGCTTTAGCTAACGAGCCCCGGATCGTTTTAACCTCCGCGCGGCACCGAAGAGACAAGCAGCACGATGCACGACCACATACAGTCGGATACGACCATATGGCTCAGCTTACACTAAACAGATGCACACACTGACACACACACACACACACACACACACACACACACACACACACACACACACACACACTCGCAGGCTCCCAGCATGCACCAGCTTAGCTGCTGCTGTGCTAATTGGCTTGATGTGGTTCTGAAAATAGTGTCTGTACGATCCCCTGTCTGCCTTCGGAAAAGATCATGCCCTTTAAATTCAGAGTCCCAGCAGGCTGTCAATGGGAAATGGCTCAGAATAAAAGGGGAGGCGGCTTAAAGGTGCATTTCAACCCTTTGTCCCTGAGCTCCACTGTTGTTCTTCCTCCGAGCTGACGAAGAGCCGCCGTCGTCATCGTCATCGGATCACAGTTCACATTCAGCGACACACCGAGAGGGACAAAGAGTCTGTTGTGGTATTTATTGGACGTGACTCCCTGATGGATTATTATGTAATAAAATAACAATACAAAGAGAAACATCAGCATGGAGCTGAAAGAACCGAATATGTTTGGACTAATTTAACAAACACATCATCTAAATTGTCTGTTTATTGTTTTTAATTAATTTTAATTGTCTGGTGAACGGATAGATCGGATACTCGGACTTCCTGTTGGGAACTCTGGTTATTGTTCAGAGCCGGTTAGAAACAGGAGGCGTTAGAGCTGAAGAGCTCATGATCAACAGATTGTTTATTCTTCAGCCAAATACTAACTAAATCATCTCCTGACGATAAATTATACTTAGTTTAGTTTGTTTTCTGGATCCCCGTTAGCTGGCAACTTAGCGGCTGCTAATCTTTCTGAGGTTCACAGAAAGGACAAAATGTAATACATACAAAAAAATAATAAACATAACGTAAAACAAACAGGATGAAGATAATATTGTCGAGTGCTAAGATGTATATGATGCAATCCATCCATAAATTATTTAAAGAAAAATCAGATGACTAAAAAAGCAAACGTTTTGATAACTTAACTCAAGCATTAGCTTTGGAAAACGAAGTCGTGGTTAAGTATAAAAAAACATTTATTTTTAAACCACGGTTAAAAAAAGAAAAAAAAAAAGGAAGCTAGAACATTTTTTTTACCATCATCGCTAAATATTTTATTTATTTACTGGCGGGAATGGACTTTCATGAGCCGTAAATGTTTTAATGACAGCGGCGAGACGCGCTAACGCTAACGGCTAACGATACAAACGACATCAGTAATTACTCAGGACCACGAGGAGCTGCGGTGACGACGTGTCTGCTGCTGCACGGCGTGCAGACCAGAGGGTCGTGTGTTCCATCAAAGCAAAGGACGATCGTGTCCAACAGACCCCGCCCCCTCTCCCGCCGCCGCCGCCGCCGCCGCTCTGACCTTTCACCGTACGACACAAACACGGCATTTCATCCCAAATGGAGTCATAAAACATCACCGGAAGGTTCGTTGGTTCAGGTCTTAATCACCCACGAGAATATTAAGGGGTTATTAATGTTAAACGACTAATCAGATGGATACGAAATACTCTGAATGACCACAAGGTCGGGGGTTTGATCCCCGTGTCCTCGATCGAGACGCTGAGCCCTGAAGCCCACGATTACATTTTTAATTGAGCGTCATGGCTTCTGTATTTCTCTTCAGTAAAGGTTCTTTTAGCATGTTGTGTATGTTAGCGCTACGTTAGCATCACGTTAGCCGGAGGCAGACTAAACGCCCCCGGCCATCGCTGTTCGCAGCTCCTTCTCGCTCGGCGAGACGAGGATCCAGAGTATCCACGTATCCGGACATCCGGCGTCTCTGAAACGCGTCTGAAGCCGCCGCCGGTTTGTGTCGCAGCTGCACTTTTAACGCAACACACCGCGTGTGTTAGAAAGCGGCAGGTTGTCGTTGTCGCCTCTACGATCAACTCCGCGTTCGCTGTGAACGCGCCCCAACGAGGCAGAAGATGATCAACACCTTCGGTCTGTTTTTAGAAACAATACGAGTGTAAATGATCAAATCTATGAGCGAGCTTCCAAAAACACCTGCAACACCACACGCTAAAGAACCGCTACCCAACACATATGAAGCAGCAACGATTAACTATCACACATTAATATGTAGGATTCAATTGTTTTTTACATTTAGATGTATTTAAAATAGGATACCAGATGAAGCCCATCGGGTGGTGGAATGTAACATGAAAGCATTGAATACAGTTTAAATGTACTTATAATAACATAATTCCATGTTTTTCCTTGACTCAACATTAAACTCATAAATCTTGTATTTAAATATCATTTTCTAGACATACTTTGAATTGTCCTGTTGCTGAATTACTAAACTATTAATATAAAATATAATCACATACTAATAAATTATGTATTTTTAGAGATTAAACCAAAAGCTACGCCCATGACGGACTTTCGTCCAAACGCTAATCAGTGAATCCTGAATATGTTTGAGTTCATGTGTATTTAATCGAGTAAAACCTGCAGAATGGAGCCGCTTCGCTTCGATTGGACGGTTGTTGGTCAACAGTCGCACATCGGGAAGTGAACATCTCTCCCTCTGTTCCGCGTAGTTTGATTCCCGTGAAACAATTTGATTAAAGTGGCTGGTTGACTCGCTTCAGACCGAAAAGCTCGTCTCCGTTGGCTCATCATTCCCTTTGAAGTCCTTTTCCCACCCAGCGACGCCGCTTCCTGGAAGTCGCAGCTGTTTTCATCATCTTTTCATTATTTCAAAGGACAGAAAGTGAGGGGGAAAAAGCCACTATCTCATTACTTTCACAATTATTTTAGTGGCTGTCAGAAAATAAGACCTAATCACAATCAAAAACACTAAAGAAGGGAGGAATGTTATTGTTTGAAGGGGTTGTGATCTGGCAGCGCCGGCTGGAAGACTTGATTTCTTTCACTGCCGCTTTCAAAGGAGTCTTTCATCTGCGGGATGTTTTTGACATAATTCACAAGTCAATCTGACTGGTTGCACGGTGCAATGTCAAGGAAGGTAAAGCACGTTGGAGGCTGAGAAAAGTCGACATTTACTACAAAAAATATCCATCATGAGGGAGTCGTTTAATCCTGCGGTGAGTCATAAAAGCTTCTTTATCCCCAGAAAGCGGCGGAAAGGAACTGTACTTGTTCAGAGGCTTCAAACGCTGATTGATTAACACGATTCAAGGACTTTATGCAATTGACGTAAACATGAAAGTGGAAGGAAATATCCGAACGCATCGACGCAGAGGCTGCGTTGCAGAACACACGATTCCAGCGCCTCGTCGACCCGCCGCAGCTCCGACCCAGAGACAAAGACCCGGGACTCGAACCTCCGGCCTCCTGGTTGAAAGGTCGTGTGTTTGTTGGACTCCGTTCACATCTTCTGCTCTTGATGAGCGTCATAAAGCTTCTGTCTGTTGTGTCGCTCAGCACCACTTCTTCTGTTAGGACCACGAAAAAGATACTAGAAGTAAAGGTAGTAGAAGTAAAGATACTAGAAGTAAAGATAGTAGAAGTAAAGATACTAGAAGTAAAGGTACTAGAAGTAAAGATACTAGAAGTAAAGATAGTAGAAGTAAAGATAGTAGAAGTAAAGATAGTAGAAGTAAAGATAGTAGAAGTAAAGATACTAGAAGTAAAGGTACTAGAAGTAAAGATACTAGAAGTAAAGATAGTAGAAGTAAAGATAGTAGAAGTAAAGATAGTAGAAGTAAAGGTAGTAGAAGTAAAGATACTAGAAGTAAAGATAGTAGAAGTAAAGATACTAGAAGTAAAGATAGTAGAAGTAAAGATACTAGAAGTAAAGGTAGTAGAAGTAAAGATACTAGAAGTAAAGATACTACAAGTAAAGATAGTAGAAGTAAAGATACTAGAAGTAAAGATACTAGAAGTAAAGATACTAGAAGTAAAGGTAGTAGTAGTAAAGATACTACAAGTAAAGATAGTAGAAGTAAAGATACTAGAAGTAAAGATAGTAGAAGTAAAGATAGTAGAAGTAAAGATAGTAGGAGTAGAGGTAGTAGAAGTAAAGGCAGTATAAAGATAGTAGAAGTAAAGATAATAGTAGTAAAGGTACTAGAAGTAGAGGTACTAGAAGTAGAGGTACGAGAAGTAAAGGTACTAGAAGTAGAGGTAGTAGAAGTAAAGGTACTAGAAGTAAAGGTACTAGAAGTAGAGGTAGTAGAAGTAAAGGTACTAGAAGTAGAGGTAGTAGAAGTAAAGGTACTAGAAGTAGAGGTAGTAGAAGTAAAGGTACTAGAAGTAAAGGTAATAGAAGTAGTTATAAGAAGTAAAGGTAGTAGAAGTAAAGATAGTAGAAGTAAAGGTAGTAAAATAGTTTTCAGTAGTAAAGATCGTAAAAAAGCTCGGAAAACAAACCACTTGGGCTAAAAATAAAAACGTGCAGTTTGGAAACAAAACTTCTTCCTCAGTCCAGCATGATGTTGAATCAGTAAACGATGGTCCACTGAGAGTCTAACAGACCATGAAGGCTTTAGGGGCGGGGCTACGAGCTGATTGACAGGTACCACCGAGTCTGAGTTGTCCGTGTTTTCATGGAACAACTTTAACCGTCACCTTTAAACGTCTGATTTCACTTCCGGTTAAGTTCAGGTCACTTCTGGTTTAAAGAAACAAGATGGCGGCGGGACCTCTGACGGACAGACGATGGACGGACCGACGGGAAAGAAGACCCGACAGAGAGTCCCGATGTTGACGCACGGAGACACAAACACGACTTCAACGCGTCGAAGTCGCTGGCGAATCCTTCGCCGTCGGACGCTCGGTGCCGGACGGCCGGCGGCTGAACTTCCTCCTGGATTCGGGGGGATTTCCTCGGCAGTGGAACACATGGTTGGATTGATAGGCCGAGGTCACGTCCCCCGATTTGGTCTCTCAGAGACATTCCACTGGCTCTGAAGGACACAGAGAGGATCAGTGTCAGCTGGTGCGACCTGCTTTCACTGGAAAAAGAGCGTCGCGACGGCGGTTTAAATCTTCTCTTTGTGCAGACGTGACCTTTGATCGTTGGTTTGGTGCCGTCGCTTTGTGAGAGGAGTTATTTCTGGAAGTGAACGACCACGTGACCTCTGATGGTCACGAGGACTTGGATGGAGATTAATCTCTCCGAAAGATGAACTGGTGTAAAGAAACGTGTGGGTGTTTGATGAAAAGAAGACTCGCAGAGAGTCAAAGGTGCATGTTTTGTAGGAGGAACTCTTTTTGTAAAAAGCTAATTTGGGAGTTAGCGTTAAACATTGTTCAACCTTTAAACTGCACAGTTTGGAAACAGAAGGACAGCAAAGTGAAAGGTGACGCAGAGGGGACGCTTTAGGGCGGGGCTACGAGGTGATTGACAGGTCGACACCAGAGACGCATATGGCATCTCAATGTCGCTCTTCCTTTAGAAAAAAAACAAGATGGCGGCGTCCAAATGCAGCAAATGTAAGGGTTCATAAAGCGAAGCATTACAACTCGACATGAAGCCAGCAGCCATTTTGATGTTTTAATTTTGATTTTTGATGTAACTTTCACAATAAGCAGAAGTCGTGCGTGCGTACATCCGGTGACGAGGCTCATGGGTAACCGGAGCGTCCACAACACAAACCTCCAGGATGAAATTACCTCTTTGCTCGCGTCGCTTTCATTATTCACGGAACCCCTCCCCCCCAAAAAAATCATTTTTGACAGCGACGACTTCCCGCTCCGTAGACACGCATGTCGAGGCGCCGCAGCGGCGGCTGAATTATTCACGCGCAGTACATGCGCGCATGTTTAATTCATGCGGTGTGCGCAGGGACAGAAGTTCTGCGGTGTTAATGAATCCCATTAAGTGAGAGCGCCGGCGAACTCGCGAGGTTTTCTGGCCTCGCCGCCTCGTTACGATCACCGCAAAGTGCTGCTTAATTATTCCTCGCCACAGGGCCAAATGTTCATTATGACACAACTAATTACTGCTTCACCGCTGTAATCCTTTACAGGCGGACAGAGCGCGCGCGCGTGTGTGTTTGTGTGTGTGTGTGTGTGTGTGTGTGTGTGTGTGTGTGTGTGTGTGTGTGTGTGCAGCTGAACGGTGCACTGTGGATAGAAATGCTCTTAATTTCCGTGACGGGACGCGCGAGTTTGGATGTCTGCAGGTGAGAAGAAGCTTAATTGCCTCCAGTTTTGACTTTTGGTCTGTTTAAAGAGATTTAAAGTGATGGCGGTTCCTCACAGTCCACTTCACCGTTTCATATAAACACAGAGTTTAATGTTCAGCTGCGAGAATCATTACGTTTCACTCGTTAAATTATTGCACGCTGCGAGAATCTAAGTTGTTAAACTAACAAAAAATCTAAACATTTAAAGTCAAGCTTTTACTTTTTATGTACTGAAGAAGAAAGTATGGAAGCCCATTTCCGCCACACAAAAAAAAATTAGGACCAAAAAAATAAAAAAATAAAAATTAGGACAAAAAATAATATTAGGACAAAAAAAATTGAGTACGGAAAAAAAAAAATTCGTGCAATTTATTTATTTTTTTTGGCCCTAATTTTTTTTTTCGTCATTTTTTTTTTTTTTTTCGTGTGGTGGGAACAGGGTTCCATAATAAACATAGCAAGATAAAATTGTGTGTAGTAAAATACTTTTTTCTTAAATGTATTAAAACATAAAACCTCATTAACAAAATTCAGGAAAAAAAATTAAGAAAATTTGAGGATTTTTTTTTTTTTCGATAATTTGAATCTTAAATTAAACAAATAAACATTCAAAATGATGCTGTGTTGTTCAATATTTTATGTCACTATTTAAATGTGCATGTTAATTTAAATTGGTGAAGGTTTTTTGACGATGAAACATTTGCAGATTGAAATAAAACATGAGAACCCTCTTTTTTTTTTTAAATGACCCCAACGCATTTTTTAAAAAAACTCTGGAGAATCTCCCCGTTTATAAAGCTCTGAAATGGAATAATGACCCATAATGCACTTTGCCTTTACGGCCCACGTAACTCAGTCACAGTGTTCAACTCGCCCGGGAATGAATCGCGTCGATAAATAACTCTCTTTCTCACTTTACCTGTTAATACAACGGCGCCGCTGTCGCTTTCTATCTGCAAAATGTCAACTTGGCGTTTCTCTTCATGTTTCCCGGCGCCGGTTTGCGTCCGACACGAGGAAACTGATTAGATGTATTGATCTGCTGATTTATCGATCTGCCACTGGAGGCTGCCGGCTGACCTCCGAGGGAACGAGAGGAAGGATAATGCTCAGATTAGGTTCCTCCGACATGAAACCTTAATGCCTCCGGCAGCGGGAAACAAACACATTTACACCCGTTGGTTCCATGAAGAGGTGAACCGAGTGTCGGGGGATCGATTCCTCTGCTCAAGGAACACAGCGGCGGCCGGTCATGTGATCCTCAATAGATAAGGGAGGAGCGGGCAGGGGGGGGGGGGGGCTCTGGCTCTTTATAGTGTCTTAATGCTGCATTGACCACCAGGTGGTGACTCCTCTGGTTGTATAGAAGTCTATGCTTCATGTGTTAAAGCTGCATTCTCTCTCCTGACCACCAGGTGGCGACTCCTCTGGTTGTATAGAAGTCTATGCTTCATGTGTTAAAGCTGCATTCTCTCTCCTGACCACCAGGGGGCGACTCCTCTGGTTGTATAGAAGTCTATGCTTCATGTGTTAAAGCTGCATTCTCTCTCCTGACCACCAGGGGGCGACTCCTCTGGTTGTATAGAAGTCTATGCTTCATGTGTTAAAGCTGCATTCTCTCTCCTGACCACCAGGGGGCGACTCCTCTGGTTGTATAGAAGTCTTTGCTTCATCTCTTAAAGCTGCATTGACCACCAGGGAGGGACTCTGGTTGTATAGAAGTCTATGCTCCATGTGTTAAATCTGCATTCTTTTGCCGACGCCATCTTGGAGTTTTTGCAAACAGTGAACGGAAATTTACTAACAGACCATAATGTACTAAATCAACATCATGCTGCATAGAAGAAGACTTGAAACGAGAGATTGAGACATAAACTCATGTTCACAATGTTTACTGAGGGAATACATCAAGAGAGAAGTTCTGTCGTTCCACAAACCGAAGGCTTCATCACGTAAAGCAAAGCGATTGACATCTCAACCTGCAGAGCGCTGCTGCCCCCTCATTACAGCTGCATGTGTCCATTAGTGTAAATTGCTTTGTAAGGTGTGAGGTGTTTTTTCTTTGCTGGTGAGAATAAAACGAGTGGAGCCGAGGCAGAGAGCGAGCGCCGCTCTGCATGGCCCCGGGCCTCTTGGCCTCGGTCCTCCTCCCCGCTGCCTGCTCCTCCTCCTCCTTCTCCTCCTCTTCCCCTCCGGCTGATTTGTCAGAGCGGCTTTGTAGCGGCCAAGCCCGAAGGGCCTCCGAGGTTTACCCACAATCCTCTGGGCCCCGCCGACATCCCCGCAGTCCAGAGTCTGAGGTCAGGCGCCCGGCGGCCATGGACACCCCGAGAACATTTTTTCAAGGGGCCACAGATTTTAACACAAACGCGTCCAAGCTGTTCTCAGAGGAGAAGTGTGAATAATAAAGCAGTGTCTGAGGCCCGGAGCTCCTGGAAGGAAACAAAGGGAAGAAGTTTCATTTTATTCCCCCAACGACGTGAGAACTGCTGCTTCTTTCAATTCACCAGCTCCTCCACCAGAGAAACACGGACCAACATGTGGAGTTCACACTGACATGCTAACCGGCAAGACTCGTTATCTCGTCTGTGTTTCTTATGTCTTCGGTTCGGGCACATTTAGAAACAGCAGAACTTATACTATGGAAACACAGTTTGCTGCTGGTCTTCTAGTTATTAATTTAAAGTGATATCAAACACTGGGCATGTAGTAACCTTAGCAGCACCGCTAACAGAACAAGCAGGAGGAGAGCTAGTAACGTTAGCAGCACCGCTAACAGAACAAGCAGGAGGAGAGCTAGTAACGTTAGCAGCACCGCTAACAGAGAACAAGCAGGAGAGCTAGTAACGTTAGCAGCACCGCTAACAGAACAAGCAGGAGGAGAGCTAGTAACGTTAGCAGCACCGCTAACAGAACAAGCAGGAGGAGAGCTAGTAACGTTAGCAGCACCGCTAACAGAACAAGCAGGAGGAGAGCTAGTAACGTTAGCAGCACCGCTAACAGAACAAGCAGAAGGAGAGCTAGTAACGTTAGCAGCACCGCTAACAGAGAACAAGCAGGAGGAGAGCTAGTAACGTTAGCAGCACCGCTAACGGAGAACCGACAGGAGGAGAGCTAGTAATGTTAGCAGCACCGCTAACGGAGAACCGACAGGAGGAGAGCTAGTAACGTTAGCAGCACCGCTAACAGAACAAGCAGAAGGAGAGCTAGTAACGTTAGCAGCACCGCTAACAGAGAACAAGCAGGAGGAGAGCTAGTAACGTTAGCAGCACCGCTAACGGAGAACCGACAGGAGGAGAGCTAGTAATGTTAGCAGCACCGCTAACGGAGAACCGACAGGAGGAGAGCTAGTAACGTTAGCAGCACCGCTAACAGAACAAGCAGAAGGAGAGCTAGTAACATTAGCAGCACCGCTAACAGAGAACAAGCAGGAGGAGAGCTAGTAACGTTAGCAGCACCGCTAACAGAACAAGCAGAAGGAGAGCTAGTAACGTTAGCAGCACCGCTAACAGAGAACAAGCAGGAGGAGAGCTAGTAACGTTAGCAGCACCGCTAACGGAGAACCGACAGGAGGAGAGCTAGTAATGTTAGCAGCACCGCTAACGGAGAACCGACAGGAGGAGAGCTAGTAACGTTAGCAGCACCGCTAACAGAACAAGCAGAAGGAGAGCTAGTAACATTAGCAGCACCGCTAACAGAGAACAAGCAGGAGGAGAGCTAGTAACGTTAGCAGCACCGCTAACGGAGAACCGACAGGAGGAGAGCTAGTAACGTTAGCAGCACCGCTAACAGAGAACCGACAGGAGGAGAGCTAGTAATGTTAGCAGCACCGCTAACGGAGAACCGACAGGAGGAGAGCTAGTAACGTTAGCAGCACCGCTAACAGAGAACAAGCAGGAGGAGAGCTAGTAACAAATAGCAGCTGGAGTCACGTCTCGTCTGTGGGGGAAATTAATTGGGACTTGATTGATTGGCAGTGAAGAGAATCAACTGCAGGACTTTGTGGAGGATCAATTCATCTCAATAGTGTCGCCCAATCAGTTTTAAATGCTGCCGTGACTCAATAAGGCCGAGTCAGTAATGTATTCAAAGTGTATCCTCTTTCATTTAGCCGGCAGATCTGGAAATAAATCAATAAATCAATTATGACTTCTGATTAGCTGCCGTATCACTCCAAGAAAGAGCTAATGTAATTATACACGGATTATGGGTTTAGTGCTCTTTTTAAGAAACTGCATATGGATTCAAATGACACTTTATGAAGGATAAACACATTTAATATCACCTGATAAACAAGGGATAATAACAGCATGAGATTATTCAGTAGAAAGTTAAAGGAAGCTGGCGGATAAAAGAGCCGTAATAAAGGATAGAAATATGAAAGCCAGAAACATGACACTCCTTTGAATGTCAGATTTACCCGTAAGAAGACGGTCTTTAGCTCCAGAATCCAGAGCTCGTCTTTCTGGATCAGCGGTGACGCCGCTGTCATGTTGATGAGCGCACCTGAGTCTGCTGTCACACCTGTTTGTTAATTAGCTCGTCATCCATCAGCGGGAACAACAGCTCGTTAACGCAGACAGTGAGAAGAAGGCTGCCGCAGCCCGGGAGGTTTTAATAGATGAAGAGCACGCGAGGAAAAAGGAGAGAAACTTTAATGAGGAAAACTTTCAGGTGAAGGACTTAAATAATTAAGGCGTTACAGTTGCCTTCTTTAGCATTAGCGCGTGGAGAGGACCACCGCAGAGGTCGCTCACTATGAGTGAGAGTATTTGTCGCGTTGAGATTGTTTACGTTCACGTTGAGTTAAGCTAACGAACTTTAGCGACATCGTTAGCAAGGAATCTTCACAGGAGCAGAAGGGTTCCGGGTAACGGGCGGAGTGAGAGGCTTTAGGGCTCGGCGTGAAGATGACGTCACCAACGAAATGTTGTGTACTCGTGGGTATTTATGCTATACTTTATACTCCCTGATTTAAACGTCTAACGAGCTCCGTCCTCATTTTAAATATTATATTTACTCGTTAAAAACAGCTTCAGTAACGACACAAAATATTTGATAAATGAAGATCTGATGATTATAACTCAATATGATGCGCACACATATGCCATCCTGTTTGTTGAGCCTTTTTTGTATACGTCTCCGTGCTTCCATTGGTAACAGTGTTAAATGTCACATTGCTATGAATTGTGGGTAATTCCTTTGAGCAAAGTCTGCATCTAATGCTAAACTACAGAGGTGAGGCTGGAGGTGGAGACATGTTGTTTTCTCGCAGAATGCTATTGTTAAGGATTTAAAAATAAGTACACAAAAGAACAATGATGAGATATTAACACGTTTACCGCTTTTTATTGAACGCACCGCAGCCTGTTGGATGGAGAGAGTTGTCTTCTCTCGGCTTAATGACATCTCCTCCTCCAGATGCAGGAAGTGAAGAGGGAATTCTCCGCTCTCGCACTGGATGAGTGTCGGCTAATGGAAATGGAAATGTGAAGTTTAAATGTGTTTCAGTTTGCAGTTCAGCAGACAGAGTACAACGAGTACATTAAGCCTCAAGTACATGTTCAGTATCTCATAACAGCTTTATTCAGCTATCGATCCAGCCATCGATATCTATATCTATATATATACATATATATATCTATATATATATAGATATATATATGTATATATATATATAGAGAGAGAGAGAGAGAGAGATATTATATATCACACTACATCCATATATCTATTGAAGGACAATGAATGCAGCTTTAACACATGAAGCAGATACTTCTATACAACCAGAGGAGTCGCCCCCTGGTGGTCAGGAGAGAGAATGCAGCTTCAACACATGAAGCAGATACTTCTATACAACCAGAGGAGTCGCCCCCTGGTGGTCAGGAGAGAGAATGCAGCTTCAACACATGAAGCAGATACTTCTATACAACCAGAGGAGTCGCCCCCTGGTGGTCAGGAGAGAGAATGCAGCTTTAACACATGAAGCAGAGACTTCTATACAACCACAGGAGTGTCTGCCTGGTTCCTCCTGAAAACAAAGGAAGCAGTGCGTTCATCTCTTTAATCTACCTTTGGTGTTCTCGTGGCAGCGCTTTTGGGATCGAGTCAAAATAAACTACAGCGTGTGTTTTATTGGCGCTGGAGGGCACCGAGGAGGAAGATGTATCACAGGTACTTATTCCAGGTTATATTCAGAAAGAAGAATGAGTGTCTGCAGGTTTAATGGTGTGAAACTCAGACGTGTCCGTGTGCAGCTCGGCGTTTCCTGATGCCGGCCGACCGCTCGACCGACTGACTTGTTAATCCTAAATCTCACTTTAAGGAGCCCACGACCTTGAACGACCCGACCCCGTGAGAGGGGGGGGGGGGTTTAAGATGGCGGTCACGTCGCGGTTCAGGTCCACTTCCCCTTTGAGCGAGACTAGCTCTTTTTTTAACCCCCCGGAAACAATTTAGGCCGGTCCAACCACAGAGCCATCGATTTATTTATTGCCTCCAAACTAATCAACATTTTGAAATGAGCGGGGCAATGAGAGGTAACCAGGCAACAAACTCCAGCAATGAAATCCAATCTGTGGCGAGGTGTGGTGGTGGTGGTGGTGGGGATGAGATATTTCCATTTATTTTTTAATTGAAGCCTCGGTTTGTTTGTTCCGTCCATCGAGCGTCTCGGCGGTGAGGCTCAGTCGCTCCCCGCCTCCCCGGCGAACGCCGCCTCCAGGTGGATCACCTGGAGGCCGCTTCGCCCCTGAGCTCTTTGTGTCGGGAATGAAAGCGCGTCCGTCCGTCTGCAAGGTTGAGAGAGAGAGAGAGAGAGAGAGAGAGAGAGAGAGAGAGAGAGAGGGAGAAGGTAGAGCAGGCTGAGAGAGAGAGAGTGGGAGAGAGAGACAGGGGTAGAGGTAGAGAGAGAGAGAGAGAGAGAGAGAGAGAGAGAGAGAGAGAGAGAGAGAGAGAGAGAGAGAGAGAGAGAGAGAGAGAGAAAGAGAGAGGCATCGGTGTCCCTGCGCTATAATTTCATTCACCCGTCCACAAAGAAATCATTCACACTGATCCTGAAATGGCTTCAAATGCGCCGCACAGCTTTTTTATTTGTGTGTGTGTGTGTGTGTGTGTGTGTGTGTGTGTGTGTGTGTGTGTGTGTGTGTGTGTGTGTGTGTCTGGGCACCGAGGTCGGCGATAATGTCGTCTTAACTAGAATCCCCTTTTCATCGCCCGGCCCTTAATCTTTTCACGTCTGAGCGAGCGACTCCAAAAAGAGATTTTTTAAAGCTTTAATTTAATCTGCTGCTTAATTTCAGAGTGGCAGAGCGGACTGGGAGTCAGTGATGGGAGCAACTGGGAGTCGTACCGGTCACCCGGTTCCAGCTGAAGGCCATCGAGGTTCCAACCGTTTTATGTTCCTCTGTGACATGACGTCCTGCTCCTCCAGAAGGACTGGAAGTAGAACAAGAACTCGTCTTGAACGTTGGTTATTAGACATAAACGTTGGTTATTAGACATAAACGTTGGTTATTAGACACAAACGTTGGTTATTAGACATAAACGTTGGTTATTAGACATAAACGTTGGTTATTAGACACAAATGTTGGTTATTAGACACAAACGTTGGTTATTAGACACAAACGTTGGTTATTAGACATAAACGTTGGTTATTAGACACAAACGTTGGTTATTAGACATAAACGTTGGTTATTAGACATAAACGTTGGTTATTAGACATAAACGTTGGTTATTAGACATAAATGTTGGTTATTAGACATAAACGTTGGTTATTAGACACAAACGTTGGTTATTAGACAGAAACGTTGGTTATTAGACACAAACGTTGGTTATTAGACATAAACGTTGGTTATTAGACACAAACGTTGGTTATTAGACATAAACGTTGGTTATTAGACACAAACGTTGGTTATTAGACACAAACGTTGGTTATTAGACATAAACGTTGGTTATTAGACACAAACGTTGGTTATTAGACACAAACGTTGGTTATTAGAGACATAAACGTTGGTTATTAGACACAAACGTTGGTTATTAGACATAAACGTTGGTTATTAGACACAAACGTTGGTTATTAAACACAAACGTTGGTTATTAGACACAAACGGTTATTAGACACAAACGTTGGTTATTAGAGACAAACGTTGGTTATTAGACATAAACGTTGGTTATTAGAGACAAACGTTGGTTATTAGAGACATAAACGTTGGTTATTAGACACAAATGTTGGTTATTAGACATAAATGTTGGTTATTAGACACAAATGTTGGTTATTAGACATAAACGTTGGTTATTAGACATAAACGTTGGTTATTAGACATAAATGTTGGTTATTAGACATAAACGTTGGTTATTAGACACAAACGTTGGTTATTAGACACAAACGTTGGTTATTAGACATAAATGTTGGTTATTAGACACAAATGTTGGTTATTAGACATAAACGTTGGTTATTAGACATAAACGTTGGTTATTAGACACAAATGTTGGTTATTAGACACAAACGTTGGTTATTAAACACAAACGTTGGTTATTAAACACAAACGTTGGTTATTAGACAGAAACGTTGGTTATTAGACACAAATGTTGGTTATTAGACATAAATGTTGGTTATTAGACACAAATGTTGGTTATTAGACATAAACGTTGGTTATTAGACATAAACGTTGGTTATTAGACACAAATGTTGGTTATTAGACACAAACGTTGGTTATTAAACACAAACGTTGGTTATTAAACACAAACGTTGGTTATTAGACAGAAACGTTGGTTATTAGACATAAATGTTCGTTATGATCTTGTCTAAATTCTGAATGTCAGATTCAGATTTGAACTCAAAATAAAAATAATAATTTCTCGATCCTTTGTCTCCGTTGAGAAAACACAGATTATTAAAGTTTATTTCTTTTACTAAACTGCCTCGTTTTCCTTTTAATATTTGTTTGTTTGATAGAACGCTGGAATGGACTCACGGTGAGAAACAGCAGAAAATATCCAGTAATAATAAATAATTATTATTACTCTGCTGCCAACATGGTAATAAAATAATGGGTTTTAAGAGGTTTCCTGGATTTAAACGTTTTAACAGACCGTCCTTTCAAAATAAATAAATAAATAAAACACTGGAGTGAAGAAAAAAAGCACAAACAATGTGAAACTTTGTGTCCGTAATAAGGAAAGTAAAGCGAGGACAGTAAATAAGAGTAAACATGCGCGGTGCGAGCAGGATTACCGCCGGCAGGTTTATCGCGGCTTAAAGCGACGGCTGCTATCTGTCTTCATACTCGTTTTGACAGACGTTTAATTGTGTGAGCCGTATTGTTGTGGCGGGATTACACACAGCTGTAAACACCGGCTTCCTGTTGTGTCACCTTATTAAATACAAATGCTGTTTGTTTTGATGTTGTCGTTTCGTTAAGTCGGCTGTTGTTCACGTCGACGGCGAGGAGCGAGAAGCAGGAAGTGGCTTAACGCTCTCACTTAATCCCACGATGGCCGCCGCACAGCGCCGCTCTCTGATGAGGGATTAACCCCCTGTGGCCCCCCGGGGGGGGGGGGGGGGGGCTGATTAATCCAGATGCTTCTTTTGTTCGGGGTCAGAGGCCGTGCAGTGACAGACGGGTCAGAAGATAAACTCTGAAACATTCGCCGTGAATCACCAGAAGATGCTTCTGTTTACTTTTAAAAGAATGAGTCGTTTTTTAAGGTTTTCCAAAAATTCACCAAATAAATGCAAGAAAGGAACACGAGCTGCCGAGAGACCAACAGGCATCACTCTGACAGCGGTCAAATTATGTGTGAGGGAGATTTTCATTGAAAAATATGCTAACTAAATTGCTAGCTTAAATGCTAGCTTCAAAATGCTAAAAAAACAACAACATTTTTGTCAAAAAATGACTTTGGTGACGACAATCTGACCTGTTAGCATTCCTGTAAAAAGCTAACTAAATTGCTAGCTTAAATGCTAGCTTCAAAACGCCATCTTGAAAAGCTTGTAAACTTCTCTTATTCACATTGTCTTTCGACTTAGTCAAAATAAAATGGCCTCGGTCTTCACATGATTATATTCATACTTCACATGATCTGTTGAAATGAGGATGGAGGCGGGTTCACCGCAGGAGGCCAATAGCAGGAGGAGATGATTTAGCTGTCAAAAAGACTTATTTGAGGGAGTTGACGACACGTCGCCTCTTCGCCTTCCTGTTAAATGTCTCTAAACCAGAGGACCACAACTCTCCCCTCCCCCTCCGGTCACGGCTCTTTTTTAGTCCATCGAGTCGCACGGATCAGATTATTAAAGCTCTGACATATGCTCCCCCCCCCCCCCCCCGCCCCGCTGGCCCGGTGAGAGTGATTCAGGACTTAGACTTTATTTAACAGGATGTTTTTCAGGTTTCATTTGACAGCAAAGCTTAACAATGAATGAAAAGAAGTGGGATGGTGCAGAGGAGATCTCTGCAGCCACGAGGGCCGTTTGAATAATGTTGTGTTGTAACAAAAGGTACACACGTGAGATGTTGTTCAGATGTGTAAATATCAGTCTACATGTTTCTGTTAATGAAGAGAACACACAGAAAGAGATGAAAAGGTTTCAGGTCCAACGATACAAAAAATCACTTTCAGGATGATTATTTCTTTCAAAAACTCTTCAGATTTACTGGAACATGTTGCTTCAGTGTGTGTGTGTGTGTGTGTGTGCGTGTGTTATTGACTCAATCAGTCACACACCAGCATAATAGCAGCGGTACTGTGTGAAGCTCTCCTCGTCTGTTCAAACCCGCTCAAGTGGTGATTGACTTTAATTACTAACAGTGATGTGAGAGCACAATAATATTCCCTCAGTCCCTCCAGCTCCGTCTTCTCCCATCATGCATTTATATAACTCTGTGTGTGTGTGTGTGTGTGTGTGTGTGTGTGTGTGTGTGTGTGTGTGTGTGTGTGTGTGTGTGTGTGTGTGTGTGTACGTGTTGAACACAAAAGAAGAATAAGAAAAGATGTCCGTCCTCATCTTTCTTTTCTGCTCTCATTGAACTGCAGGTCGGCAGAGGAAGGGTTAACCTCTGCCTGCAATCTCCATCCATCATATGTATGGATCCACTGTGTGTGTGTGTGTGTGTGTGTGTGTGTGTGTGTGGTGCAGTAATATCTGTGTTCAGTGGTTTAATATAATTGTTGTTTTATGAGGTTTGACTTCACTTAATTGCTTCAGATTCTGTGTGAAGTTGTAATTTTATTTTTGGTTCATACACGATGAACGTTTCCCTAAAAATGAACACAACGTAACACACACATAATTTATTGTGTTAAATTATTGAACACAGCTATTAATTACAGTATTTTTACGATGTAGCGCCACCATGTAGCCACGTAGCGCCACCACGTAGCGCCACCACGTAGCGTCACCACGTAGCGCCACCACGTAGCGTCACCACGTAGCGCCACCACGTAGCGTCACCACGTAGCGCCACCACGTAGCGTCACCACGTAGCGCCACCACGTAGCGTCACCACGTAGCGTCACCACGTAGCGTCACCACGTAGCGTCACCACGTAGCGTCACCACGTAGCGCCACCACGTAGCGTCACCACGTAGCGTCACCACGTAGCGTCACCACGTAGCGTCACCACGTAGCGTCACCACGTAGCGCCACCACGTAGCGCCACCACGCAGCGCCACCACGCAGCGTCACCACGTAGCGTCACCACGTAGCGTCACCACGTAGCGCCACCACGTAGCGCCACCACGTAGCGCCACCACGTAGCGCCACCACGTAGCGCCACCACGTAGCGCCACCACGTAGCGTCACCACGTAGCGTCACCACGTAGCGCCACCACGTAGCGCCACCACGTAGCGCCACCACGTAGCGCCACCACGTAGCCCCACATGGTGGCGCTACGTTGTCTGGTTACATTGTTGTCTGGGGTTTTGTGAAGGCCTTTTTGTTACGTTGTTTCGGTACGTCATCGTTACATTACATCGTTACATCGTTACATTACATCATTACATCATTACATCGTTACATCGTTACATTACATCGTTACATCGTTACATTACATCGTTACATCGTTACATTACATCATTACATCGTTACATCGTTACATCATTACATCGTTACATCGTTACATCGTTACGTTGTAAATAATTATTGAAACAAACCAATCACATAAATCCGCTCTTCAACATATCCGATGTTTTTCAGAAGGAAACGACGTTTCTTCTTCAGAACTTAAAACTACAGGAAGCATCTGATTTTATTTAGAGCTGAAACTTCCTGAGAAACCAGAGCAAAGATCACATTTATATGTCATTTATTCACAATAATATAATAATATATTCATATATATTATAACCGATACTGTAAATATAAAACAAATCTATGGATCAAATCAGATGAAGCAGAATAAATAAACACATTGCTGCTTCCTGCCTGCAGACACACACACACACACACACACACACACACACACACACACACACACACACATCTATATTTATAAATATATATCTATATAAATATATTCGGATCTTCCCGCGTCCCCCGTGTCCTGTTCAACATGAGAAGGTTTTGGGTTTGAGTCCCGCAGGTAACGGCAGCTGCAGGTGTTCTCACAGTGAGGCATGAAGGGAAGTGAGAGCCCTGCAGCGGTGTGTGTTCACTGTGGGACCGTCCTGAGCCGTGGACACACACACACACACACACACACACACACACACACACACACACACACACACACACACACACACACACACACACACACTGTCTTTATAGAAAAGTTGTAAAAACATCGACTGTCAGGAAGAAACTCCAGAATGTTGTGAAATTTATTACGTCTTGAATATAAAAGTACAAATAAGTATATATGTATATATTTAAGCAATAAGGTACCAGAGGCAGTACTGTATCGTCAATAATGTACAGTTCAAGGGTGTTGATATATATATATATATATATATATATATATATATATATATATATATATATATATATATATATATATATATATATATATATATATATATATAATGAGGGACTAATTGCCGCTTGGTTCTTTGTTCCTCGCTCGTTGCAGCTAACAAGGTTTCTTTTGTCTTATTTTGTGGAAACAAAATAAGACACTGTATTCTTACTTTATTCTTTATTCTTTATTCTTTATTCTTTATTCTTCATTCTGCTTCTTGTTTCCTTCTCGCGGATCGAAGGAAACCAACGAGGGAACGAAGCGTTTCAACTTGTGACACAAAGTGTTCACTTTGTTGTAAATGTACTTTGTGACAATTAAAATGTGAAACGTTCAGAACCGGATCCATAAAGTCTTCCGGGTTCATCCTCTGGGGAACATGAACAGAATGAGGACAAAGAAATACAACAGTGCTTCAGTTTCATCCGTTTGTTTCTGTGAACGTTTCATTTGTGTTTGAGATGTTTATGAAGACAATAACAACCTGCTTATTGTCTCTGTGATGAGTTCCTCATAAATTATGAATTATGTTTCAGGGGGAACAGATCATGGATTACTTTTGTTTGTTTTTTACATATCAGGAATAATATTAATAATAATATTTACCAGAACAATTATGTTTTTATTAAACATAACAAATAACTTTTTGTTTTTATTGAACATAAAATACTTTGTTGCTTTTTTGTATTTGTTTTTAATGTAAAGGTAATAACTCCACATCATCGCTGTCATGACTGTGTGTTTATGTTCTTATTGTTTTTTCTTGAATAGCTTTTGGAATATTTTAAATATTTCATCTATTTTATCCTTATTATTATTAATATTTGAAGGCGTTTAGTTTGCAACGTTTCCCTGAAGGACATTTCTCTGTAAAGAAGAGAAGTTTGTTTTTTCCGTCTTCTTCTCCTCCGGCTGCTCTGGAGCGTCGCTGCTCCTCGTCGCCCCCTGTGGACGAGAGTGGAACCACCGGCAGGAACGAGCGTCGCGTCCACGGGTTTGAGTCTCATGCTGCGTTCACAACGAAACAGTTGCAAATATTCACTTTTTCGTAACCATGATCAGAAAGGGGGCGGGGCTTCGTTAGCCCGTGTTACTAGCACGTAGCCTCACTCAAAACACGAAAAAACGAAAAGGCGAAAAAGTAAAAAGGCTAAATAACGAATAAGTGAAAAATTTACAACGCAAAAACGAAAAGACAAAAAAGCAAAAAACATAAAAAAACAAAAAGCGAAAAAACGAAAAACGAAAAAACGAAAAACGTGAAAAAATAAAAAAGCAAAAAGGTGAGAAATTGAGTCATTTGCGCCGCCGCGTGAAACATTCACTGAAACATTCACTCAAACATTCACTGAAACATTCACTGAAACATTCACTCAAACATTCACTCAAACATTCACTGAAACATTCACTGAAACATTCACTGAAACATTCACTCAAACATTCACTGAAACATTCACTGAAACATTCACTGAAACATTCACTGAAACATTCACTCAAACATTCACTGAAACATTCACTCAAACATTCACTCAAACATTCACTCAAACATTCACTCAAACATTCACTCAAACATTCACTCAAACATTCACTCAAACATTCACTGAAACATTCACTCAAACATTCACTCAAACATTCACTCAAACATTCACTCAAACATTCACTCAAACATTCACTCAAACATTCACTCAAACATTCACTGAAACATTTGCGTTTCTCAGATTCAACAGTGAACAAATTCTGAGGTTTCAGAATAAAAGACAGAGTTCAGACTGAACTG
The DNA here is from genome assembly GCF_023055335.1 of Clinocottus analis. NCBI lineage: Eukaryota > Metazoa > Chordata > Actinopteri > Perciformes > Cottidae > Clinocottus > Clinocottus analis. Next base: position 137,603 of record NW_027176233.1, on the reverse strand, counting down.
GGATTAAATAACCAACTCGGGGTGAACATCTGTCTGCTGGATTATTGAACCTCAAACCCTCTGACATTAAATCCATAAATACCTCTGTTTGGATTATTGCTCATATTACCATACTTACATTAATGCGGCGGTTAACCTACATATTCTACATTAACGCATTAGCGGTTTGCTTTTTCATACTTCTTCTGGACATCTGTGTGTTTTGTTGTGATGTCTTTGTTTTGTTGTGATTGTAGGAACAGGGTACATACTGAAAAGTACTCATGCAGAATGATATATTATATTATTATAATTATTGATGCATTACTGTGTTTATTGTACTTTTAACTACTTCCTGTATTGTAGAGCGGTTTAACCCAGACAAATACCTCATCATAGTACTCAGAGTGTGTGACTCATGTACTCAACATGTTCTCTGCTGTTCGCTGAAGGAAACGTCCTCCAGCTCTTTGTTTTACGTCTTCTTCACGCTGATTATCTTCTCAAAGCGGCTGAAGTGAGAGCGGAGCGGCCTTGATGATGAAGATGACGACGATGATGATGACGACGATGACGAAGATGACGACGCGTCCTTCCTGTAATCACATCAGTCAGAAGATGATTGGTTTGCGGGCCGGCGAGATGCGTTTGAAAGAATCGGCGTGTGGAGATAATCCAAGAGATTATGTGTACCGCTCCTCGTGCAATAGGAGGCTTCTGCGAAGGGGAAGGAACACGAACTCCATAGCTTCTTTCAAGCCGCAGAAACGCAATTATTTAACCCCCTGAGTTTCTGGATTAGAAATGATGAGAAGCTCTGGGGTTCTTCCTCTGAGGACCACGAGCACCAGCAGACGGGTCACAGGAAGTCAAGCAGAGCCGTGATTGGTGGAAGAAGTACGAGAGGAAGACTTAATTTTCAGATCCCAACAAATACGGGACGAGTTATAGGGAACAAATATTAAACCCCAGACCTCCTTGTCCCAACCAATAGAGGACCAGTTAAACCACAGACCTCCTTGTCCCAACCAATAGGGGACCAGTTAAACCACAGACCTCCTTGTTCCAACCAATAGAGGACCAGTTAAACCACAGACCTCCTTGTCCCAACCAATAGAGGACCAGTTAAACCACAGACCTCCTTGTCCCAACCAATAGAGGACCAGTTAAACCACAGACCTCCTTCTTCCAACCAATAAAGGACCAGTTAAACCACAGACCTCCTTGTCCCAACCAATAAAGGACCAGTTAAACCACAGTATTTCTTGGTCCAACCATTGGGGGCCAGTTGGTGTTATTGGTTGTTAAATTTATTCTCAGGATTATTAAATCCTTCATGGTCTGATAATACTTTTAAATCCAGGACCTGTTACTCAAACCCGACTTCCTGGATCAGAGGAATCATTAGAGGTCTGAATGTTTGTTTCATACCTGATTAGATCCAGGATATAGATCCAGAATATAGATCCAGGTTATAGATCCAAATTTAATCTCCGTAATCTGCTCATGTTTTGTTTTCTGTCTGTTTTTGGTTCCAGATTAATCGTGAACCAACTGAAAGAATTACAGAAATGCACAAAGTGAAAAAACAATATAGATTATGAGCCCATGTGATGCCGTACTCCTCCACCTGTCTCTTCTTCCTCCCTCCTCCTCTTCCTCCTCAGACAGGAGGCGCTGATGGAATCAAAGCAGCATCGACGTCGCCTTTGAAGTTGAGATGGAGAGATGAAAGGAGTTCTGACCTCCCTCCCTCTCTCTATTTCCCCTCATATTCACTCTACTTTTCCCTCATCACACATTCAATTTCCCTCTCAGGAACCATATCAGCCTCATTTTTCAGCCCGAAATAAGAGTCTGCGGCGCCGCCCCTACGAGGACGAAGGTGGAAAATACTTTCAGAGGCAGAGTTCAAACCTTTTGGGAAAGAGTCAGAGAGCGAGTCTGGATGTGGTCAGCTGGCAGGAAGAAGCAGAACGTTCCTGCAGACGCCTCGAAATGTTGGCGACGACCAAAAACAGGATGGCGACAACTAAAAACCAAAATGGCGATGGCTGAAAACCAAGATGAAGATCAAAAACCAAGATGAGACGGTCAAAAGACAAGATGGCGTCGATCAAAAACCAAGATGGCGTCGATCAAAAACCAAGATGGCGTCGAATAAAAACCAAGTTGGTAACGATCAAAACCAAAATGTGACGGCCGAAAACCAAGATGGCGTCGATCAGAAACCAAGATGGCGACAGCCAAAAACCAAGATGGTGACGATCAAAAACCAAAATGTGACGGCCAAAAACCAAGATGGCAACTGGCAAAAAAAGGATGGTGATGACCAAAAACCAAGATGGCGACAGCCAAAAACCAAGATGGCGTCGATCAAAAACCAAGTTGGTAACGATCAAAACCAAAATGTGACGGCTAAAAACCAAGATGGCGACAGCCAAAAACCAAGATGGCGACGACTAAAAAACGAAGACCAGAACAGCCAGAAGGGCTCCACAGCCGTCGTCCACGAGTTGGAGACGTCTCATTGGTTCACTTCTTTCAGCTCAGTCGTTCACAAACAGATTAGATTATTATTATTATTATTGTTATTATTATTATTATTATTATTATTATTATTA
>NW_027176233.1:125000-130000 GCF_023055335.1 Clinocottus analis | reverse complement strand
CTCCGTCTCCTCCTTTCCTTCCTCTCCGTCTCCTCCTCTCCTCTTCTTGTGCGGCGGGTCATCCGGCTAACGGGTTAATTAGCCGAATAAAGTGCTCCGACCGGGGAAATGTCAGGCTGGCTGGCTGCGGCCCGGCTTCCATGACGAGGGGGTCGAAGGTCAACGGCGGGTTTACCGAACCTTCTCCCTCTCACCTTTATCTAAATGTCAGCCAGGAACCATTAGCGCGCCGCTTCCTGCTCGGAGGGGACGCTTCATGCGGCGGACCGAAGGCGAGACGCCGCCGAGCGCTCGACCGGCGTGAAACCGCCGAGGTTCACCGGGGAGGAGCCCTCCCTCCATCTGATGTTTCCTCTCTAGCGCCACCATCAGACCAACCTCTGTCATCATGTGTCATATTCTAACTCTGCAACATCCCGTTAAACTCCCTTTTCCCTCTTTCACGATCCAGTAACATCACTGGATTACTGTTATTTAACACTTTAAAACTGGATCTAATACCTTACTAGTACATATTATCACCCTCTAGTACACATTACCACCTTCTTGTGCATATTACCACCTTCTAGTACATATTACCACCTTTCTAGTACATATTACCACCTTTCTAGTACATAATACCACCTTTCTAGTACATACCACACACATTTCTAGTACATATTCCCACCTTCTAGTACATATTACACCTTTCTAGTACATATTACCACCTTTCTAGTACATACTGCACACATTTCTAGTACATATTACCACCTTACTAGTACATACTACCACCTTTCTAGTACATATTAAACCTTTGTTGTACATATTACCACCTTCTAGTATATACTAACACCTTTCTAGTACATACTACACACATTTCTAGTACATATTACCACCTTACTAGTACATACTACACACATTTCTAGTACATACTACCACCTTTCTAGTACATATTACCACCTTTCTAGTACATATTACCACCTTTCTAGTACATACTACACACATTTCTAGTACATATTACCTTTCTAGTATAAACTACCACATTTCTAGTACATATTACCACCTTTCTGTACATACACCACCGTATGTCTAGTGTTTATATATTCTATATTTTCTCTATTTCTTATTAAAGTGTGTTTTTATTTCCTAAACTGTTGACTGTACAGACTCCAGCACAATAATCACAGTGAGTCTGGACTGTTGGTCTCAGCACGAACGGCAAGTAAAGAACCTGGTGAAGAACCAGAGAGACCGTCAGCGAGCCGGAGACAGAAGACCCGCGAAGACGGAGCGCCATCTTCATCGCCATCTTCAGCGCATCTTCATTGCCATCTTCATCGCCATCTTCATCGCCATCTTCAGCGCATCTTCATCGCCATCTTCATCGCCATCTTCACCGCCATCTTCACAGCCATCTTCATCACCATCTTCATCGCCATCTTCATTGCCATCTTCATTGCCATCTTCATCGCCATCTTCAGTGCCATCTTCATCGCCATCTTCATCGCTATCTTCATCGCCATCTTCAGCGCCATCTTCATCGCCATCTTCATCGCCATCTTCATCGCCATCTTCATCGCCATCTTCATTGCCATCTTCATCGCCATCTTCATCACCATCTTCATCGCCATCTTCATCGCCATCTTCAGCGCCATCTTCATCGCCATCTTCATCGCCATCTTCATCGCCATCTTCATCGCCATCTTCATCTTCATCGTCGTCCTCGGCCTGCGTTCCACCGCCTCGGCGCCGTGGCGGCTGCTTCTGGACGCTGTGACGCATGAGGCGCTGCTCTCCAGCGTGGGCGTGGTTTGGTGTCACAGAGCAGGCCGCCGCGTGGCGTCCTGCCGCCGCGTGGCGTCCTGCCGCCGCGTGGCGTCCTGCCGCTGAGCGCGTCTCACAATGAGACACGTGTGATATCAGAGGCAGACGAGTTATTTATACGCAGAGACAGAAATGACTAAACGCTCACAACGGTAACGCGCGCCGCCAATAAAGCCGAGGAAATGTTTTCTCTGTTTTAACGCCGGCCGCGTTCACACCTGGCTTCACGCGTCTCTGAGGATCCGACAGCTGGAAAGTACAGGTGTGAACGCACCGAGAGCCACCGGGACGCGGTGAGGTCACACCTCCTGCCCCTCAGGTCACATTCCTGCTGAGCGGCTGCAGCGCTAACCACGACAGCATGCAGCCCTCAGCAGATCTGTTCCCTCAGTGAACATTGTCAACATGAGTTTATGTCCCGGTCTCAAGTTTCAAGTCTTCTTCAATACAGCAGGATGTTCATTTAGTAAATGATGGTCATTTAGAGTCAAACACACCATAAAGCAGCCAAGATGGGGACCGCCAAAATACCAAGAGAGCAACGCACAAACACCAAGATGGTGACTGCCAAAAAAACAAGATGGCGACCGCCAAAAAAACAAATGAAATCGGCCAAAAATCAAGATGGCGACATCCAAAAAAAAAAGAAAGCAACGACCAAAATCCCAAGATGGTGGCGGTCAAAACCAATGATGGCAACATCCAAAAACCAAGATGGCGACAGCCACAAAGCCGATCTCAAGGCTCCCAAATGGCGGTCCATAAACCAACGGTTAAAGTCACAGTGACTCCGTCTTCTTCTAACATCGAGTATTTGTTCATAAACAAATTAAATGTTTCTAGAGGAAAGATACATTTGTTTACCAAAAATATTAAAATGAATTCTCCAGATACTGAGAATGTTAATATTAAATTAAAGGAAAACCTACACAACCGTTACTTTTGTATTTTCAATATTTTATTGTACTTATTTAAAGACGAACACATGAACACACGACACGGAGCCAATAAACGATGAATAACCGGACAAAGTCAACAAGACAACGAACAAATACCTCAAACAATAACATCATACAACTAAACTACCACTGAGAGACGCAGCTGATCAATCACGTCGTCAATACAAGATTAGGAACAGATGAGAAAGAGACGCTTTCAAGTTGGTGCAATGGAGGATTTCCCACACAACCCAAGATGTCGGCCGTGTCTTGTCATTCCTGAACCAATCTGTTTTTAAACAACATTACAATACAGAGACCGAGAAGCTTCTGATTTCCCTTTTCAAACAATTCATGTTTCAGCTTTAAGATTTCTGTGAGCTTTACCACACGGCTATTTTCAAGACTTGTCTTTGGAAAGGTTACGCAATAAACAAGTCTCCGGGTCCAATGGAAGGTCAACGCCATGAATACGAGATAAGGCGTCGCGTAACCTCTTCCCTTTACGGCCGAGTGGAGTGAGAAAACTTTCATCTAAAACAAAAGGGGCTGAAGTTATAGCTGCGAATACGAGAGCCCTAAACCCAACGCCTCCCTCCAAAACCACCAACGTAAAACATCACGGGGCAGAAAGAAAATGTCCCCAAAGTCGGACGCTTTTGATCCTCTGGGGACCTCGAGCTAATCCCTCCAGCAGCTGTTGGACGTTGCATTGAGGACCAGACCCGGCACAGGTACCCCCCCCCAGAGCCCCGACACTATCAGCTTCCAGCAGAGATTCATTATTTATGCTCTACATTTCACACTGGCACACAAAGCTCTGGAGGTTAATCTAATTTGTAAACTGTGTGTGTTTGTGCAAGCAATTTGTCACTCTTTCATACTGCAAATATTGCATTAATTGTCACAGCTTTGGGTTTTTTCTCATTCCATTGTTCTTCTGTCACGCTGAACTGAGAGCTGTAATTCATATTCATCTCGTATCGGCCGTTGTTCATTGCCAACTGTAGCTTCTTCTTCTTCTTCTTCTTCTTCTTCTTCTGCGTTTCCTCTCGCAGTTTGTTGCCACAACTCGCCGATTTCCCCTCGGGGATCAATAACGTTTCATCTGATCTTATCGATAGATGTTTACCGTCGGTGTCTAATTAATTTGGCTCGTTAGCGGCGGGTAGCGGACGCAGATTACAGATTACAGTTTATTCATCAAAGCGGAGGACCGAGACGAGCCCGCGGAATGTAAAGCAGCTTCCTGCTGAAGAGGAGGAGAGGAAACCTTTGACCTCCAGGTCATTGCTGCTGGACTCAAGGTCAAAAGGGCAGCTCACTCATTTAAAAAAAACAACCTCAGACACCTCTGTAAGTTCAGGATGAATTTAGCCTAGCTTAGCATGAAGACTGAAAGCAGTTGAGGGTTGTGAGCCTCGAAGCAAACTCTTCAAAAAACAATCCCCCCTCCTCCCGTGGCAGTGAAACTGAGCGATTGTTATATAAAACTGTAAATCACAGGTTGTTTTATACTTTTTTTTAAAAAGTAAAAGCCACAAACTGCTGTATCTGGATGTATTGAATGCCATAAGTAATATCCAAGTAAAATATATAGTTGGGTACATGGGAAAATTCAAATAATATTCCAACAACCCCAATAGCCCCAACGGGTCCAACGGGTCCAACGGGTCCATTGGGTCCAACGGGTCCATTGGGTCCATTGGGTCCAAAGCGCCGTCGCCTGAATGTTCTTTGTACTAAACTCGCTAACTTTGTTCTGCTTCTTTATCATTTATGGGTTAGAGGCCTAAAATATATGTTGGTCTTCTGAAGATTTATTTAAGAACATTCCTTGAAATCTCTCAGAAACTAAGTCAGTGCATTACAAAGCAAATAAAGAACACTTTTGTTCCTACGAAGGAAGATATTTATATCCGTATACAACCAGAGGAGTCGCCCCCTGGTGGTCAGGAGAGAGAATGCAGCTTCAACACATGAAGCATAGACTTCTATACAACCAGAGGAGTCGCCCCTGGTGGTCAGGAGAGAGAATGCAGCTTCAACACATGAAGCATAGACTTCTATACAACCAGAGGAGTCGCCCCTGGTGGTCAGGAGAGAGAATGCAGCTTCAACACATGAAGCATAGACTTCTATACAACCAGAGGAGTCGCCCCCTGGTGGTCAATAGAAAGAGTGCAGCTTTAACACATGAAGCAGAGACTTCTATACAACCAGAGGAGTCGCCCCCTGGTGGTCAGGAGAGAGAATGCA
>NW_027176233.1:92500-115000 GCF_023055335.1 Clinocottus analis | reverse complement strand
GTATGTGTGTGTGTGTGTGTGTGTGTGTGTGTGTGTGTGTGTGTGTGTGTGTGTGTGTGTGTGTGTGTGTGAATCAAACAATGGCACTGAATGGAGTCATTAGAGTAATCCCCTTTGTGCTGCAGGGCGGGGGGACCACACACACACACACACACACTCTCACACACACACACGCTGTCCACAGAGAGCTCACCTCGACCATGAACATCCTGTCTTTCTGACATCTGAAACCATCAAAGCATTTTTTGAATTTGCGTGTGTGTGCGTGTGTGTGCGCGTGTGTGAGAACAGGAAGCTCTGGACATTCATGTTGCTGTAGTTTATAACGCACACACACAGACACACACACACACACACACACAGGTATGAGACAGACAGAAACGTTCAGAACCGGTTTCCAGGCGGCGCTGGTTTTGTCTCCAGGTTTGACAGGATAGTTGTCGTGTTTTCACGTTGTGTAATCGGTCTGATGTGTAATCCGAGAACGCGTCACTGCAATTACACACTAAAGCAACGTCTCCATGCAACACAGATGACTTTCATTTGGTTTCTTGCCACACAAACACACACATTAAATAGGTTTCAACAACAAGAAGTGGCGCTCTCATTGACATGTTGTCTATATTAATGAGCATTTACTCTACTAAACATCTTAAGAACGAAACATCTTAAGTACTAAACATCTTAAGTATTAAACATCCTAAGTACTAAACATCTTAAGAACTAAACATCTTAAGTACTAAACATCTTAAGAACTAAACATCTTAAGTACTGAACATTTTAAGTACTAAACATCTTAAGAACTAAACATCTTGAATACTAAACATCTTAAGAACTAAACATCTTGAATACTAAACATCTTAAGTACTAAACATCTTAAGAACTAAACATCTTGAATACTAAACATCTTAAGTACTAAACATCTAAAGTACTAAACATTACGGACTAAGAAAAGTCTTCAACCTGTTAAAGTGCGGGTGCGTTGCTGCTGGATGTGGAACCTGCTGCTGCTCTGAGGAAGAAGTGAAGCTGTTGCTGCCGTTCAGCTCCAGTGGAGGAGATCAGCACCGTCATGGCTGTTTGTCATGGAGGTGAAGGTGCTGGTCCTCACCGGGTCACTCCCTCTAACACAGCACGCGGCCCGGTCTGCACCAGGAAGTACCTCAGCTCACCCTTAAGGCCGAACCGGCTCACTAGCACAGTCTACAGACCTGTAGTCCAGTTTACAGGTCTGTAGTCCAGTCTAAAGGTCTGTAGTCCAGTTTACAGGTCTGTAGTCCAGTCTAAAGGTCTGTAGTCCAGCTAATATACCTGTAGTCCAGTTTACAGGTCTGTAGTCCAGTTTACAGGTCTGTAGTCCAGTCTAAAGGTGTGTAGTCCAGTTTACAGGTCTGTAGTCCAGTCTACTGGTCTGTAGTCCAGCTAATATACCTGTAGTCCAGTCTAAAGGTCTGTAGTCCAGTCTAAAGGTCTGTAGTCCAGTCTAAAGGTCTGTAGTCCAGTTATTTCCTTTTTATTTAAACCTCTGAGGTTCTCAGCTGCTGCAGCTTGCCTTGTGATGCAGGTGGGACGTTAACATGGACACACACACACACACACACACACACACACACACACACACACACACACTGTGGGGCGTGACGAGGCCGTTCTCTGCTTTGTGATGTACAGATGAAACACACCTTTGTCTCACACACTTACTGGCTGGTCCTTTACACATGGAAATGTTACTTCCTTGTATTGTCTCTCACACACACACACACACACACACACACACACACACACACACACACACACACACACACACACACACTTTTAAAAACACACACAAACACATTCACACACTTAAACACACACGCTGGCCGGCTGGTGAGAAAACTCAGACTGTGGGAAACAGGACGAGCTGGACGATGTCTGATTTAACCCGGACCGTCCCAGCAGGGACAACACACACACTTAAACACACACATACACACACAGTTAAATACACACACACACACACACTTAAACACACACACATGTGAACACTTAAACAAACATGTCAACCTTCTTTTTCCCAAACTCATCTCGACCTCGAGAGCGTCTCCTCTGTGACGTTACGCTCACTGCTCACATTCAGTGCGGTTACATGGATTCGAATAACTGGCTTAGTCCGACTAAAATCGAATTATCCAGTTCATGTAAACACCTTTATTCGAATAACTGTGGTCCGACTACGATCCGATTAACACCCCTGGATAACTCGATTCCATTCGATTGATAATTCGAATAACGCTGCATGTAAACGCTGAATCGGATCGGAACTGGACAATGCGTTTGTGCGCATGCTCAAGATCCCGCCGCCTCCTCCCTCCCTCCCTCCGTCCCTCCTTTCCTCCTCCCTCCCTCCCTCCCTCCCAGGTCGTGTCCGGAAGTCGAAAGAGACGATAAGTTGTCACGGCCGGCAGAAACAAACAAACGTAAAAGTCGGGTTACGAGCCGATAGTACCTTCGGTGGGTGTCTCTGCTAGCTCCCTGATGTAGCCAGCTAGCGCTGCTGCTAGCTCCCCGACAACCACCGAAGCTAGCGGGGTTCTCTCCATTATGAAGAGTGAAGAGGTCAAGCGGAGATGGCTGTATCACCACTACATGTAATGAAAACAGCGCCACCTGTCGTATCGGATATGACATGCATTCGGCCAATGATTCGATTTATTCACTGCCATGTATATTCGGATAACAGCAGTTGCCCCGAGAGAGAGCATAGTCCGACTAAAGCAAGATTCGAATTATTACCAGCATGTAAACGCACTGAGTGTTTACAATCATATGTCCTGATACGAGCTGCTAATCAACAACAACAACAACACTAATTATTTATTGTTTTCTAATAGCCGTTGAACTAAATTGTTAGACGTTAGTTGTTTGAAAGCTTCTGCTTAATTAGAAGTTGTTTTGCTAAAAAACATATATATATATATATATATATATATATATATATATATATATATATATATATATATATATATATATATATGTACTCAAAGCGGGTGTTTCAGCTCCGTCTCCACAACGACGCGTTAAATGCCACATGAGGTCAGAGGTCAGAGGATTGTTGGTATTTGGCAGCTTCACATAAAAATGTGAGAAAGGAAACACACTTGTTCACTTTCAGCACACACACACACACGCACACACACACACACACACACACACACACACACACACACACACACACACATACAGGCAGGCATTCACATGCACATTCACACTTGTAAACACAGCGACGCCCCCATTCGCCCCTTACACACACTCATTCACATTCACACAGAGGTAATTAGGTGTGCGTGTGTGTGTGTGTGTGTCACAGCAGGGAGTGAGCAGCTCCCATGTCATGGAAATGTGGTGTGACACACTTGAGACGAACAACAGCGTCAAACATTTTTGCATCTGAATGAAGAATATTTTACTTCTTCGTCAACTGAACTTTGACCTCTTGAGCTCATCGAGCTCAAAGGCACCGCGACGAAGAGACGCCCCGACGGGTTCTAAAGGGTTCTAAAGGGTCCTGAATCAGTACGAGAGGACCTCCTGGTGGCGCCTCTGCTTTTATAAAAACAGAAACTCTTTCTGTTCTAAATGAAAACGCCTGAGACGTCACATGACCGCTCATGTCCTGAACAGGAAGTAGATCCGCTAACCGTGTATGTCACGGTGATGGTTTCACTCCCACAAGGAGAGCAGAGCTAACAGCGAGGAGGAGGAGGATGAGGAAGGCTTCCTGCCCAGCATGCTAGTGTGTGTGTGTGTGTGTGTGTGTGTGTTCTGAGGAGGATTAACCTCGTCGACCCGCGTTCAGAAACTCCTCCAGCTGAAAGCTCGGCATCTGAGACGAAGTTCATGAGCTCTGATGTGGAAGCAGAGTTTAAAACGTGCTTCCTCCTCGTGTCCTTCATCTCTAACGTGCTTCCTCCTCGTCCCCTTCATCTCTAACATGCTTCCTCCTTGTCTCCTTCATCTGTAACGTGTGTCCTCCTCGTCTCCTTCATCCAAAACGTGTTTCCTCCTCGTGTCCTTCATCTCTAACATGCTTCCTCCTCGTGTCCTTCATCTCTAACGTGCTTCCTCCTCGTGTCCTTCATCTCTAACGTGCTTCCTTCTCGTCTCCTCCAGAGCCATGGCGGCGTTGAGGCGGTGCTTCCTGCTGTCCCTGGCGCTCGCGCTCTACCCGGCGTCCTGCAGGGCGGCGCCCTCCGACATCCTGTACCGGGTGCCCGAGGAGCAGCCGCCCAACACGCTGGTCGGCAGCCTGGCGGCGGACCAGGGCCTGCCGGACACGGGCCACCTGTACAAGCTGGAGGTGGGCTCGCCCTACCTGCGCGTAGACGGCAAGACGGGCGACATCTACACCACGGAGATCCCCGTCGACCGAGAGACGCTGCGCGACTGCCGCAACCTGTTCGAGGGCGACGAGTGCTTCCTGGAGTTCGAGGTGTCCATCACCGACATGGTGAACGGGCTGGGCTCGGGCCCGCGGCTCATCGAGGGCCGCATCCAGGTACGGGGTCCATACGGTCGCGGAAAACTTGGGAAAAGTGTTGTGAATCTGTTGTATTCATGTGTTCATGACTTTGTTTACGCTGAGTTTGAAATAATGAGTCTGCTTTTAAAAGAAAGAGGCTCAAAATATCAGCAGCATACATACAGGCATCTATATAAATGTTTATTCTTTTAATCAAACTATTGTCTCTCATTCATTTGAATCCTCAGTTAGTTTAAATACTACATTTTATCACTGTTTACACACACATTTCACACAAAGTTTGCTCATGGACATTTGGTTTAAAGTCATGTAAATTGGGTTAAAGTCATGAGAAGTTGGTGAAAAGTCATAGAAATTGGGTTTAAAGTCACGGAAATTGGGCTAAAAGTTCTGTAAATTGGGTTAAAAGTCCCGTAAATTGGGTATAAAGTCATGTACATTGGGTATAAAGTCATGTACATTGGGTGTAAAGTCCTGTACATTGGGTATAAAGTCATGTACATTGGTTGTAAAGTCATGTACATTGGGTGTAAAGTCATGTACATTGGGTGTAAAGTCCTGTACATTGGGTATAAAGTCATGTACATTGGTTGTAAAGTCCTGTACATTGGGTATAAAGTCATGTACATTGGGTATAAGTCATGTACATTGGGTATAAAGTCATGTACATTGGGTATAAAGTCATGTACATTGGGTATAAATCCATTGCTTGTGTGGACAGGTGCTGGACATCAACGACAACACGCCTCAGTTCTCGTCCCCCATCCTCACGCTGTCCATCCCGGAGAACACGCACGTGGGCGCCCTGTTCTCCATCCCCATGGCGAGCGACCGGGACTCCGGCGCCAACGGCGTGTCCGAGTACTCGCTGAGCGCCGGCCCGGACGCCGACCGGCTGTTCGGCCTGCAGGTGTCGCTGGACCAGGACGAGAAGCTGCCCCAGCTGGTGGTCATGGGCAACCTGGACCGCGAGCGCAAGGACTCGTACGACCTGAACGTGCGCGTGGTGGACGGCGGCCAGCCGGCGCGCGCCAGCAGCGCCCTGCTGCGCGTCACCGTCACCGACCAGAACGACAACGCGCCGCTGTTTGAGAGGAGCCACTACGAGGGGGAGCTGCCCGAGAACAGCCCGCAGGGACACTCTGTGCTGCAGGTACACAACGCAGACACACACGCTACACACACGCTACACGCAGCCCGCAGGGACACTCTGTGCTGCAGGTACACAATGCAGACACACGCTACACATATATGGATTCAGTTGAGCAACATTTCCCAGAATACCGAGCAAACATTCCTGGCTCGGTGACACCGTGGGATCGGCCTCCAGCGTCACTCATTAACCACCGAGTCAACTTCACCTTTGAGCCGGCGGCGAGCGGGAAGAGCCCGGATCCAACACGGGCCGCCACTCCCCCCCCCCTCTCCCGCCCCGCCCCCTCCTGCCCCACTCCCCATGCCTGCGGCACGACTTAATCTGAGTCAGATTATCTGCAGGGATTATTGGTATTATTTGCCCTGGATTGTGGACTCATTGCCTTTCAGAGAGCAGAACTATGAAGACATGTAGCTAAAGTCATTTAGCTATAGACATGTAGCTATAGACATGTAGCTAAAGACATGTAGCTATGAAGACATGTAGCTAAAGACATGTAGCTATGAAGACATGTAGCTATGAAGACGTGTAGCTATGAAGACATGTAGCTAACGGTTGTGTAGCTATAAAGACATGTAGCTAAAGTTTGTGTAGCTATAAATACATGTAGCTATGAAGACTTGTAGCAATAAAGATGTGTAGCTAAAGTTTGTGTAGCTATAAAGACATTTAGCTAAAGCCATATAGCTATGAAGACTTGTAGCAATAAAGATGTGTAGCTAAAGTTTGTGTAGCTATACACACTTGTAGATAAAGACATGTAGCTAAGGTTTGTGTAGCTATAAAGACATTTAGCTAAAGCCATATAGCTATAAAGACTTGTAGCAATAAAGACGTGTAGCTAAAGTTTGTGTAGCTATAAATACATGTAGCTATGAAGACTTGTAGCAATAAAGATGTGTAGCTAAAGTTTGTGTAGCTATAAAGACATTTAGCTAAAGCCATATAGCTATAAAGACTTGTAGCAATAAAGACGTGTAGCTAAAGTTTGTGTAGCTATAAATACATGTAGCTATGAAGACTTGTAGCAATAAACACTTGTAGCTAAAGTTTGTGTAGCTATAAACACTTGTAGATAAAGACATGTAGCTAATTTTTTATCACTCGGTTGATATCAATAAATCAAATCTGATCGACAAACAACCGTCGTCTCGTGTTAATTCAAATGCAGCTCTCGCGCCTGATTGGTGCACCGCGTCATGTGACTGCTAAGCCCCGCCTCCTCCCCTCCAGCAGTGAAAACACAATGGGGAGGAAGACGGTTAGCTTCGAGGCCTTTTTTTTTAATCTACTGAGAGTCCCTTCGAGCTCTTTGACGATTGTTGAAATGTGCTCCTCGCGCTTTACTTCCCTCTCTTCAGAGGAACCGTCTCTCTTTCAATTCGAGACCTTTATTACAGGCTGTAATTGAGAATATTGACAGAGTCATCTTCTCTCATCCCTAACAGATAAAAAGAGAGGAAGAAAGACGGTGAAAGAGATGAGATATTTCTGGATGAATCAATTAAAACCCAGCGCTCGCTGGCTGCAGGTTTTCAGCGGCTGGTTAATCGTTAACCGCGTGATAAAGAGGTTTTTATTTGCCGAGCGGCCTTGGAGCGCCGCCAAGCTCGCCGTCCAACGCTTTGCTTCTCAGAAGCCGTCAATGATTCACCCGCCTGGTGACGTTCGGGGTGAGGAGGGTCAGGAGGGACAGGAAGTCGGAGGGGGAGGAGTCGTCGCTTCTTCTCGCCGTGGGGGCGGGGCTTCCTGCGCTCGTAACATTTCACTAAACCCTTGAGGACGCACCCCGGTGACCCTACGGGCTTGTGGGAGTCTAACAAAGTAATACAAGTCATTCATTTTCTTCTATTAGTACCTGCACAGCTTTTTTTCAGCATACAAAAAGTGTGGAAGCCTGTGAACATTTCAATACCCAGCATGCCCTAATCAGTTTTGCCATAAAATAAGTAATTCTTCCATTTTTGAACCAAATGACATCATTTTTTTTGACTGAAACTCCTTCCTAACTTGCCAATGCTTTGTTGGATTGTGACTTTTATTGCAGATTATGAATCTGTAGGTCCTAATCTTTCCAAAAAGGTGTGTTATTAGTATGAGGGTTATTGTTAAGGCGCTAAACTAAACAATTTAAACAACTACAGGAGGCATTTTGGGGGGAATCTTGCTCATATCATGGTGGATGTTCATAGTTATGATCACAATATGGTATAAAAGGGATTTTTTGAAAATATACATTTTATTCCCAAGAACATTCTCAAAAGAATCATATAAAATAATACAAGTATTAAGTAATAAGTATTAGAACTCATTTGGGGTTAATATTACTACTGGAACACATGGCACAAAAGGTACAGGAACATTTATAGCTTTATTGCTGAGAATAAATTCTTCACACCATTTTATTTTATTTGGAAAAGGAAGGTTTTCTGTTTGTAATTATTAAATATGTAAAGCATTGATGAAAAGAGCTACACAATATGAACAAATTAAGATTCATATTATTATTTTTCATCCCATAAAATGCATATATTTCCCCCAAAATTTCAGCTCGACATTAAAATACACATTTTGTATCTCACAGAAATGATTTTGTTATATGAGGAGATCACTTCCACTCAATGAATGTGAAGCTGCAGTTAGCTTAGCTTAGCATAAAGAGTGTCTACCAGCACCTCCAAAGCTCTAGAAATCTTCATGCCAAGCTAACAGGCTACTTATCCTGCTATCAATCTCATCCTCTAACCTTTGGAAAGAAACAAGTGTATTAAAAGTCTCAAAACGTCTCAATTATACCTTTTTAAAAAGTGTCCTTGGCTCCAATAACTTCATTTTTTTTGTTTAAATCTGCTTAAATAATCCCAGCTGGCAGATTTCTTTTTTCTTCTTTTGTAAGAAAGCGAGGACTTAAATTTTCGAGGAGATTATTTTTGCTGAGTGCACGCTTGGCCCAGTTCTGCTCTAAAAAGGAATAATGGCCTTAAAGTAAAATCCCCCTCCTTACATCGCTGTAAGTCCCAGGTGAAGCCCGGGAAGAAAGCGCTGAGCCAGCAGCGCCGGGACATTTAAATCATCTGTTCAACAACGAGTTCATTTAGGACCCACACGGCGCCTCTGCACAGCGGCAGAACCGATGCACTCAAAAACTATTAGACGTGCTAACGAGGACGCGCTGAGAGACGTTCTGCTGACGGATGGCACCTCTAATAGAACCCCTAATAAGACCCCTAATAGAACTCCTAATAGGACCCTGAATAGGACCCCTAATAGAACTCCTAATAGAACCCCTAATAGGACCCCTAATAGAACCCCTAATAGGACCCCTAATAGAACCCCTAAAAGAACTCCTAATAGAACCCCTAATAGAACTCCTAATAGAACCCCTAATAGAACTCCTAATAGAACCCCTAATAGGACCCTTAATAGAACCCCTAATAGGACCCCTAATAAGACCCCTAATAGAACTCCTAATATGACCCCTAATAAGACCCCTAATAGAACTCCTAATAGGACCCCTAATCGCTCCAGGCTTCGGGCGTGGAAAACCTGGAAAATTCATTGAAATTTCTTCAAGGCCTGGAAAAAAATTGTTAAAGGTCATGGAAATTAGGTTTAAAGTCCTGGAAATGTGGTTTAAAGTCATGGAAATGTGGTTTAAAGTCATGGAATTATGGTTAAAAGTCATGGAAATTTGGTTTAAAGTTATGGATATTTGGTTCAAAGTCATGGAAATGTGGTTAAAAGTCATGGAAAAATCATGGAAAGTCATGGAAGGTCCTGGAGATCCATTGGTCAGAATGTGTCTCCGCCTCCTAATGGGCCCCAAGGAGCAGGTTCTTTCTTTCCCAGATAACGAGAGGAGCATTACCATCACTCATCTGCCCATTAGATGCCAATGATCCAATGCAACGGGCCGTTAGCGGTTGTTGGGCGTGTGCACTCGGCTTTGATCGTCCATTATGTTTCACACAGACCCCCCTCCCCCAGCCCCTCCCCCACAGGAAAAGAGCTTTGCAGCGTTGCATTAGTAATGATCTTTGTAAGTCAAAGAATCTAAAAGAGTCATTAATGTCTAACTGAGGGTATAATGGGATAATTGCACAACCATTTTGTGTGTTTCTTTTTCCCGTTGTGGTCTCAAAAACCCTTCTTCTCGTGGTCTTTCAGGTCCGAGCCAACGACGCGGACACCGGCACCAACGGGGAGATCGACTACAGCCTCCATCAGGCGTCGGAGGCCGTGCAGAGGCTGCTGCGCATCGACCGCTCCACGGGCGTCATCTACGTCAAGGGCCTGGTGGACCGCGAGGAGGAGAGCTTCCTCAAGTTCTTCGTGGTGGCCAAAGACCGCGGGCCCAACTCCAAGAGCTCCAAGGTGCTGGTGACCGTCAACGTCCGCGACCAGAACGACAACGCGCCGGCCATCGAGATCCGCGGCATCGGCCTGGTGACGCACCAGGACGGCGTGGCCAACATCTCCGAGGACATGCCCATCGGCACGCCGGTGGCGCTGGTCCAGGTGTCGGACCGCGACGAGGGGGAGAACGCGGTGGTGACCTGCGTGGTCGCCGGCGACGTCCCCTTCCAGCTCCGGCCCGCCAGCGAGTCGGCCAACGACCGGAAGAGGAAGTACTTCCTGCAGACTACCACGCCGCTGGATTACGAGCGTGTCCGGGATTACAGGATCGAGATAGTCGCGGTGGACTCGGGGAACCCGGCACTGTCCAGCTCCAACTCCCTCAAGGTGCAGGTCACGGACATGAACGACAACGCGCCGGTCTTCTCCCCCGCGGTGCTGGAGGTGGACTTCCCCGAGGGCAACCAGCCGGGCGACAAGGTGCTGGACGTGGTGGCGGCGGACGCGGACAGCGGCACCAACGCGGAGCTGGCCTACAGCATCATCGACCCGGCGGCCACTCGGCTCTTCGACATCCAGGCCGACACCGGGGAGATCCGTGTGAGGAACCTGCTGGACCGCGAGGAGACGCAGCGCTACGAGTTCCGCGTGGCGGCGGCGGACAAAGGCGTCCCGAGCAAAACCGGCACCGCCACCGTGCGGGTCAACGTCCTGGACCGCAACGACAACGACCCCAAGTTCATGCTGAGCGGCTACAGCTTCTCCGTCATCGAGAACATGCCCCCGCTCAACCCCGTCGGCGTCGTGACGGTGACCGACGCCGACGAGGGCGAGAACGCCCGGGTGAGGCTGTACGTGGAGCCGGACAACGGGAAGTTCTTGATCCAGAACGGCACGGGCACCATCCTGTCCAGCATCTCCTTCGACCGCGAGAAGGAGAGCACCTACACCTTCCGGCTGAAGGCCGTGGACGCCGGCGACCCGGCCCGGTCCTCCTACGTGGGCGTGACCATCAACGTCTTGGACGAGAACGACAACGCGCCCTACGTCACCAAGCCGGCCAACTCCTCCTACACCTACATGTCGCCCGTCACGCCGCCGGACACCAGCGTGGAGGTGGTGGAGGCCGAGGACATCGACTCCGGGCTCAACGCCGAGCTGCTCTACACCATCATGGGCGGGAACCCGTACGGCCTGTTCCACATCTCGCCGGACAGCGGGGAGATCACGCTGGTGCAGGAGTTCACCGGCAAGCACAACGGGCTGCACCGCCTGGTGGTGAAGGTCAGCGACAAGGGCAAGCCCCCCCGCCACACCACCGCCCTGGTCCACGTCTTCGTCAACGACACCAAGTCCAACGTGTCGCTCATCGAGGCGCTGGTCGGCCACAGCCTCTACACGCCGCTGGACCGGGACATCGCCGGCGACCCCAACTACGCGCTCGCCCAGCGCAGCAACATCCTGTACGGCAGCCTGGCGGGGATCGCCGGCGTGATCCTGGTCATCGTGGCCGTGGTGGTCATCCGGCACCGGCTGCAGAAGGACGCCAAGAGCGGCTACCAGGCCGGCAAGAAGGAGAGCAAGGACCTGTACGCGCCCAAGCAGGGGCCCAAGAGCGGCAAAGGGAAGAAGAGCAAGAAGGGGAAGGCGCCCAAGCCGGCGAAGCCGCTGGAGGAGGACTCCGAGGCCGGCCTGCAGAAGGGCCTCAAGTTCAACCTCATCGACGAGGACGTCGCCGACAGCCCCCGGATCCACCTGCCCCTCAACTACCCGCCGGGGAGCCCCGACCTGGGCCGGCACTACCGCTCCAACTCCCCGCTGCCCTCCATCCAGCTGCAGCCGCAGTCGCCCGGCGCCTCCAAGAAGCACCAGGCCGTCCAAGACCTGCCGGCCACCAACACCTTCGTGGGGACGGGCGACAACAACTCCACGGGCTCCGACCAATACTCGGATTACAGCTACAAGGCCAACAACCCGCCCAAATACAGCAGCAAACAGGTAGGAGACTACGCAAACACGCCCGGTTACAACAGGGACATCTATTGGACCAAGCAGGTGTGGTAGTCGCCGGGACTTTGTTTTTTGGCACAGCCGGTATCCCTCCGCCCACAAAGCTGCACTGACCCCACCACCACCACCACCATCAACCGCTGTCTTCATCTTTTGGTTTCGGTTGTGTGTTTTTTTTTCATTTCTGTTTTAGTTTTTTGTTCTCACACCATGAAATATCACAAGAAGGGAAATACCAAATATGGGTTTATTCATATTTTACCGCCCAGAAAATGAACTATGATGAGCCTGATTTTTTTTTTCAATATTCTGTCTGTTTTTGTTTTTTTGTGTTTGTTTAAATTCTTCAAAAGCGAGCGAACAACAAAAAGTGTGTGTGTGTGTGTGTGTGTGTGTGTGTGTATGTGTGTGTGTTCTGGACATATGAAGGTGTTGGTAACCCCATACGGTCTCTTCCTCCTCTGGGTCGTCACATTTTAAATGAAGGAGCAGTTTTTTTTCCTGTCTTTATTGTTCTTTCAGTCTCTTTTCACTCAGCTGACACAAGGTTTTTGTTTTATTTTCCTGTGAAAGCTGCTTGTGGTCGGATCGGCTCTTTGACGAAGACGAGCGACTGTGAATTCATGATTTATTGTTGTTGTTTTTATTATTTTCGGGAGTGTTGTTTTCTCTCCGTTTGGGCCGGACTGGGCGGCGCTTCAGAGCTCCTCCACCCGGTCCCCGACCGTCTTAAGGTCATTCCAGCTCAGTGGGGTGGTTAAAGGGGGAGGAGCTTGGGAGGGACATTCAGGAAGGGGAGGAGCTAAGGAGGGTACCCTTTCCAACTTCCTTACGATCCTGCAGAGCTCCTCCCCCTTCCTGAACGATTGTTCAGAAAGGGGGAGGAGTTATGGAGGGTGGTTCCTGAAGGGGGAGGAGTTATGGAGGGTGGTTCCCAAAGGGGGAGGCGCTATGGAGGTTCGTTCCCAAAGGGGGAGGAGCTATTTAGGCTCGTTCCTAAAGGGGGAGGAGCTATAGAGGGTTGTTCAAAGGTACACGGAGACACCTGAACGCCTCGTCAGCCGGTTTTAAGAAGTCAATTGTTTGCACAGATTCATGGCAGGTATGTTTTTCCAGTCGCCTGCCTTGCTGCCTTGTTTTACCCAGAGTGCCTTGCTCTATTCTATTTAATGTACAAAAGAGGGGGGGGGGGCTTTTTACGCTGTTTTTGTGATTAATTAAAAACGTTCACTGTGAAAAACTCTGTGGAGACAATCAATCACATGCAGGTGTGTTCACCGGTGTGATCTGTACTTATTCACCTGTGTGTGTGTGTGTGTGTGTGTGAGAGAGAGAGAGAGTGTGTGTTTAACATAGAGCTAAAGACGTGTGTTCACCTGTACCAAAGACTCTCTCACACACAAATAAACACACACCTGTTTCCGTGTTGGAGCAGTGACTTCCTGCCGGGTTCATATTTCAAAAGCCAGGCGGCGTCACACACCTGCTCAGTCATGTGATCTTCATCATCTTCATCATCTGCTTCTTCTTCTCTGGGCTAAATACATGTACAGTGTTTTTTTTTCATAATGCTTTTTATTTTTTATTTTGCCTCAAAAGCAGATTTTATTTCAATAAAACATGTTTGGTTAAAAACATTGAAGAAGCGGCGCTCTGTGCATTCACTGGGAGGTGGGCGGGGCTACGGAGCGCTGGGAACGCTGGGAATGCTGGGAACGCTGGGAACGCCGGGAGCGTCACCACCTTCATGTCCATCCTTCACTCACAGAGAGAAAAATGTGTGAGATGCTTGAAGCAACTTTATCAAACCACGACAGCAAAACATGAACAATATGAGAAAAAGTTTTATTTTCAGAATAAAAAACATTAAATTCATAATTTTTCTGACTTTATAATCTGTAATGTTTTATTTTGAAGGCGACACAATAAACACAAATAAGCAGCTAGGATGTGCAGACGAATATAAACACAGAAAGGAGCCTCTATAGTGGAGTCTTTAATGTTTAGTGTTCATCTCCTAATGGATCGTACATTATTGATCACGCAGCAGAGAGTTATGATCGCAGTTTATTTGATGTGTTCACAGTCATTCGACAGTAAATGGATGTTTTTCAGAGTTTGGTATGAAAAGGCTAATAAATATTTAAAGCTTGAATCTGGCTCCGCCTCCATTGCCGCCGTGCTCTTGAGCAAGACGCTCGCACCGCCGCCGGAGATCCCGGAATGCACCTGAGAGGAAAAGACACCAGATGAAACAATAAAAAAAGGATCAAGATGTTTTATTGGATCGTAGCTAGTTAGCTTGCTAATTCCGCCATGATTTCATGCTACATTACAGACCATGAACATCTCAACATGAAGAGCAGGTGGAGTCATGTGACCTGGTGGAGTCATGTGACCTGGTGGAGTCATGTGACCTGGTGGAGTGCAGCTGGATTGGCTGGTTTAGTTACTCTTTGCAGCTGCCTACCTG
This sequence comes from Clinocottus analis, assembly GCF_023055335.1. Classification (NCBI taxonomy): domain Eukaryota; kingdom Metazoa; phylum Chordata; class Actinopteri; order Perciformes; family Cottidae; genus Clinocottus; species Clinocottus analis. The sequence goes on along the minus strand of NW_027176233.1, from coordinate 100,483 downwards.
TTGGCATGCCACCTGCACACACACACACACACACACGCGCTGTGTGCGTGTGTGTGTGTGTGTGTGTGTGTGTGTGTGTGTGTGGCTCTGAGCCGGTCGGGTCAGGAACACGCTGTTAGCATCGCAGAGTGACGAGGTCAGAGGTCAAGGAGCCCCGCCCCCTTCAGTCCTCATTAGCAGTCCTCCCTCGCTGTTACGCTGACCAACTCGGCTGTCTCCATGGTAACACAACGACCCGTGTGTGTGTGTGTGTGTGTGCTGACTCATACTAGTGAACAATCCGTCCTTCTATGAGACTGTGCCCTTTGAATGAAGTGTGTGTGTTGTAATTCAGTTTATATAAGATGTTTGCTATCATCTCTCTCACACACACACACACACACACATGCACAGACATGTACATGCACACGCACACATGCACACATACACACACACACACAGTCACATGTTTCCATGTAATCAATCAGAGGAACTATTTGACGAGCAGCAAAGTGTTTGCTCAGATCTACTTTCTTGGCGTATCCCTCCGCCCGCTGCTGTCAACAAGCTGCAGGTTTATTTATGACATCATTTATGACTCATGTAATATAATTTAACATAATATAATATGATATATAATATAATATAATTTAACATAATATAATATCATATATAATATAATAACATTTAACATAATATAATATAATACAATAAAACATAATATATGGAGGACGGTAGTATTTTGTACCGGGTTGTGCTTCACAGTTTAGAACAAGTGAAGGTACCTGGTCACAAAGGACCCTTTGTCAGACACACACACACACACACACACACACACACACACATTCCTGACCAGCAGCATCACTCAGCATGATGTAATCCGGGTGTGTCACACAGGTGAGATACTCAACCTGTGTGTGTGTGTGTGTGTCTCTCTCTCTCTCTCTCTCTCTCTCTCTCTCTCTCTCTCTCTCTCTCTCTCTCTCTCTGTCTATCTCGGTCGCCCCCTCATCGCTGTGATCGCGTTGGAGTCACTGAGAGGACTCAATACAAAGATCTGAGTGTGTGTGTGTGTGTGTGTGTGTGTGTGTGTGTGTGTGTGTGTGTGTGTGTGTGTGTGTGTGTGCGTGTGTGTGCGTGTTACTTTTATGTGGAGCCAGAAATAAAAAACAAACAGGAAACATACATTTGTTAGCGTGTCATTGTGTGTGTGTGTTAGTGTGTGTAGTCTCACCACCTGCTCCAACCACACAAGCGAAGTGGAACGGAATCAGGCCTAAGGCTACACACACACACACACACACACACACACACACACACACACACACACACACACACACACACACACACACAGTGACAGTAAATGCCGGCTTGGAAAGAGGAAGAGGAGGAAGAAGAGCAGTTGAAGGGAAGCACAAACAACTACACATAATAACACGTGGTTTGTGAGCTAGTTACCACTGTAACTAGTGGGATATGGGTTGGTTAGCACTGTAACTAGTGGGTTGTTGGCTAGTTAACATCCTACATCATGGGTTGTGGGCTTGTTGTTGTCATCTGTGTTTGAGTGTGTGTGTGACTGTAAGTGTGTGTGTGTGTGAGACTGTAAGTGTGTGTGTGTGTGTGTGTGTGAGACTGTAAGTGTGTGTGTGTGTGTGTGTGTGTGTGTGTGTGAGACTGTAAGTGTGTGTGTGTGCGCTCAGTGAACAGCTGTCTCTCTAATCCTCTGGCTGACCTCAGATCTGTTTTATTTCTTCTTTTCTTTTCTTTTAATTTCTCCTCCGTCGGTTTTTATTGCAAGAAAGAACTCACCCAGCGTCAGAAACAAGAAAATGCTTCAACAACAACAACAACAACAACAACAACAACAACAATAAAGACACAACACATCTTGTGCATCGCATCAGTCGGATTATCGGCTTGTCCTAATCTCTGGAGGTCAAACTACAGGATTGAGGTTGCACGTTAAAACACATCTGTGACTTCTTCTTCTTCTTCTTCTTCTTCTTCTTCTTCTTCTTCTTCTTCTTCTGGAAGGAGGGGGAGGGGCCATCTAGAGAGGGAGGGGTTTGTGGGGGAGGAGCCAGCTGGTGTTTACAAACACTCACTGCCCCTTTAAGGAAACAGTTCAGTTTTCATCAGCTGGTTTTTAACGTTGAGAGTTTTTGTCTGAAAGTAGAAGTTCAGATTTGTTTAAAACAAAAACTAAAAACAAACTTCAAAAGAACAAAGTCAGATTAAAATCTGGAGGAAAGCTTCTGACACCTAATCCTATTTAATCTAAAACCTCCGGATGAAAGTTCCTTCATGAGATAACATAAATGTGTGATGTGTGTGTAGTAGTGTGTGTTTGAGTGTGTTAATTTGTGTTATATATGTGTTACTGTGTGTGTGTGTGTGTGTCTGTCCTGTCATTCACACTGACAGCAGGTAAAGTGCTGCAGACACAACAGGACTCACCTGGAAACTCACCTATGGGACCTGAAACCTTCCTTTGGGGAGCAGAGGCATGTTCAGACATGCACACACACACACACACACACACACACACACACACACACACACACACACACACACACACACACACGCACACACAGACCACACACACACACACTCCTCTTTCATCAGTGTTTGCTTACGCTTTGCATTCCGCCTGAGGTCATGCGGTGAAGCCGTGTGTGTTTCCGTGTGTGTTTGCGTGTGTGTGACAGGTAAATTGTGTGTGTCCTTCGTCGTGTTCGTCGTCAGGCCGGCGGAGCGACTCCCACCGACCCGATAAACAAACATGGCATGCCGCCGTGCTGCTGCAAGGCCTTCTGGGTAGTTTGTCCCCTCAGTTTGTTTCTCTCACGAAAAACTTGATTTGTTTCACGAAACAGAAACAATAAAATCTATAACAATACAAACAAGAGAGGTTACGTAACTCGTGTTAATAGTACTAAAATATATGCAAAAAATACTATATAATAACACAAATAATAAATACAAATATAATGTGCAATGACCACGTACAAATGAAATAGTGTGATGGTTTAAAACTAAATAAAACATGAAATCATTAAGCTATAATATCTTCATGAAACAATACAAATAATAACACCAAATAATATGCAATAAAATACATACAAAGTGATCTGAAAAATAATATTAAAAAAAATAATATGAAAAGACTAAATGAAACGATAAGAATAGTTAAACCGGTTGAGAGCCCGCCTTCTGCTCTGCTATTGGTCAGAGCCTGGCTCCCCCATTGGCTGGCTGGTGACCAATCAGTGAGCTCGGATCCGGTCAACGTATCCGCAGGAGGCGGGCTCTAAAGCTTTGAATCTCCAGCGGCAGACTGCCTTTAATATTTTACCTTTTTAAGCTTTTCTGATCTGTTTCTGATGGATTCTCTCCGACAGGAGCATTAGACATATGTTTGTTTGTTTTGTTTACAGTGTTGCACTTTGTTGACACTGTGTGCTAACGGGCCTTTAGCTCGTTAGCCTCGTTGGAACGCAACCGGCAGAAGGCAGAGAGTTCAGCTGTGGAGGTGAGTAAATGAAGCGCTCCCCGCGCTAGCTGGTTAAGGGGGCTGGTTAGCAGGTTAACTAGAGGGTTAGTTAGTTAGCAAGCAGAGGTTTTGCTAATATAGTTAGCAGGTAAGTTTGTTAGTTAGCCATTTAGCTGACAAATGACCCGGTGATGGTTAGCTAGTGTGTTGTTTAGTAAACAGGCTTGTTAGCATTTTAGCTAACAGGTTAGTGTGTTAATGAGAGCTTGATGGCCTGCTTCTTCACAGTTAACACACACACACACACACACACACACACACACACACACACACACACACACACACACACACACACACACACACACACACATTTTAGCTTGGGTATGAACGCTGCCTGAGAGAACTACTGACAGAGTTTAGCGCTGTAGAAGTACACTGAGGCTGGAATTAACTAGCTTTACTTTAGTGTGTGTGTGTGTGTGTGTGTGTGTGTGTGTCGGGCTGGAGGAGGAATGCCACACTAAATTGCCAAAATGAGGTGTAAATGTCTTGAGGCAGATGAGCTGCCTTTAGTGAGCGCAGCACTGAATATTTCACTAGCAGCTCCAGGAAAGCGTGTGTGTTCAGTGTGTGTGTGTGTGTGTGTGTGTGTGTGTGTGTGTGTGTGTGTGTGTGTGTATACGCTTGGCAGCCACAGCCAATCATCGTCCATCATTGAATTTTGGTTCTGACAGCTGGAAGAGGCAGAAAGTCCCTAAACGCCTCTGAGAAACACTTAACCGCCTCCAGTGCCGCTCAGGCGTGTGTGTGAGTGAGTGAGTGTGTGTGTGTATGTGTGTATAAGCATGCATGTGTGTGTTGACATCAGAGGTGAGTTGTAAAGAGCCAAATTGTCTCATTACCTTCAGTCATGATCTGCAGCCTGCAACACTCGAGCCGCCGCTTTGACCTTTGACCTCCAGGCTCGAGACGAGCGTCTGGTTATTTGACCTTTGACCTCTGGACTTTTGGATTTGACTTTTGAGTTTTTATGTACTTATGTATATGTTGAACATTTCAGCCGTTTTGATGCTCCGTAATCTTTTCCCGGACCAATTAATTTAGATTAATGAACCGATTTAGTTTTAACGATCGAGGCCGTTGAGCTGTGAGATCGTCCTGACGGACTCTTCCCACGCCGGCGGCCGAGACGGCAGGTAGAACAACTACTTACAGGAAATGTGTTTATAAATATATGAATATAGTTTATTTTGAAAAGACAGCCGTGCTCTTCACACTTCCTGGTTTCGTGAATACTTCGATGCTCATTCGCGATCATTTCGTGGGATTTCTACGAATTTCGGAGCTTTGTTTGTCGTGCGAGGGCCGCGGGTTCGATGCCGGCGTTTTAGAGGTTTTGTGTTTCTGAGCCTCGCTGAGGAGATGAAGCCCAAGAAGATTTAAATAAGTTAGAAGTCAGCAGCGTGAGGATTAACTTTGTATGAGCTCTGGTTTCAGGGCCACACAGACACACAGACACACAGACACACAGACACACACACACACACACACACACACACACACACACACACACACACACACTCTCATAATGTATCTGAAGCTCTTCAGTAGTCTATGAGCAAACGGCGCCATCGATTAGTCCACATGGAGGGGGGGAGAGGGGTGGGGGGGGGGGGGGGGGGGTTGACATCACCCTGCTGGGTTTGACGTGTGTGTGTGTGTGTGTGTGTGTGTGTGTGTGTGTGTGTGTTCCATTTAATTGTATTAAGACCAAAACAAGTATGTTGTTGTTATTCATGACGTCACACTAACAATGCGACGGAGACACGCTAGCTGTTTCCACCCGTTTCCAGTCATTATGCTAAGCTAAGCTAACGGACGTGCTTGACTCCTAAATAAGTATAATTTAAAAAATGTATCCAAAATGATCCAGATAATTCATTCATTCATCATCTATCAGGACGCTGGACGTCACCCTGCTGATCAACTGGGTTACCATGTAAACCAGGACACACACTCTGGACCCCAGTTTCTGGGTTACACACACACACACACACACACACACACACACACACACACACACACACACACACACACACACACAGATGAGTGACATGTATTTCGGAGCCTCGAGGGGAATCTGAACATTGATTGACCTGAAACAGATGATGTATGTGTGTGTGTGTGTGTGTGTGTGTGTGTGTGTGTGTGTGTGTGTGTGTGTGTGTGTGTGTGTGTGTGTGTGTGTGTGTGTGTCTGTGTGTGTGTTTTAATAATGAAGTAGCAAACTTCTGTTTGTTTTCATTACATTTAGTTCATCCTCCAGTATACAGGCCGGAGCTCCCGTTAGCATAATGCTAGTGGAACTCTATGGAAACGCGGTTAGCGTCGGCTTGTTACGTGACAAACGCTCGCCCCTCATTTCTATCGGTCGTTGGGACTCAACAGGTGGGCGGGGCTGACGAGCTGTCAATCTCTCAGCCGTCCAATAGCTGGCGAGGTGCTTCGGGAGGAAGTGGGCGGGGCTTAATCAAGTAATTTGTTTCCCAAACGAGCCGTATTCACTAACCCTGGTCGGTAAACAAGGGTGTGTGTGTGTGTGTGAGTGTGTGTGTGTGTGTGTGTGTGTGTGTGTGAGGCCCCCAGAAAGCTGCTTGTTAATTATCTAATTTAATCTGATGGAATTGAAACTTGAACCCCACAAATTAATTAATTAGCCTAATTGTTGCTGTGTGTGTGTGTGTGTGTGTGTGTGTGTGTGTGTGTGTGTGTGTGTGTGTGTGTGCTACTAAACACACACACGGGCTGAAGATGTTTCTGCATTCAAACATAGGAACAGAGTACAACGTCACTATGAGTACTACGTTAAGTACATAGAGTATTCATGTTTGGACCTAAAGGCTTCGTCACGGCTCGCTAACGAGCTTCTGAGGTGACCTTTGACCCCCCGGCATCTCGGTTGATGTGTGTGATCACATCCCCCTGACGCTCCTAATGAGCTTGTGGAAGGAGAGCTGGAGGCCCAGAGGTCACATCAAAGGTCACGCCAGAGGTCACGCTCACGGGGACAGACTCTGTGCTGCTGGAGGTCAAAGGTCACGCAGGCAGCAGACAGACGGCGGGAGGGGCGGGGGGGGGGGCATCATTCAAATTTCTGATTCCCTCGCTAGTGGTAGAAGTATTCACTTGTAGTATTCAGTGTGTAGTAGTATTCAGTGTGTAGTAGTATTCAGTGAAGTCTTCTCAGTACTACGTAGACTTCACCACAGTGTTATTTCTCTCATGGAGTCCAGACCGCACGCTGCTCTCCTCCCTCGTCCAAATGCTTTCCTTTTGGTGGTTAAAGCCATTTGTTTCCCAGCAGGCCGCTCAGCAGGAGAGCCCCTTCTTCCTCCTCCTCCTCCTCCTCCTCCTCCTCCTCCTCCTCCTCATCTTCCTCCCCCTCTTCCTCTTCATCCTCATAGTTTTCCTCCTCCTCTTCTTTCTTTCTTCCTTCCTCCATGTGTCCCGTGACTTGGGTTAGCATCGCTAAGCTAATGATGACGGTGAGAGCCGAGAGCCATAGTTGTGCCGAGACACACACACACACACACACACACACACACACACACACACTGGAATCGTCCTGTTCTGTCCTCCCACTTCTATTTTTAGCCGGCGTTCGATTCCCGCTTTGTGTCGAGCAGTCGATAAAAATCAGCCGCTCGCCGTCGGACATCGTGTCTGAACCTGATCTTCCTCCTCCTCCTCCTCCTCTTCCTCCTCCTCCCCTTTCTCTAATCAGCTGCTGGAGGATTTGATGGTTTTGCAGGAGAGAAAATATATTTATAGATTCTGAACTTTATTTTATTTCCAGGTTTTACAGGATGGATTCCTTCAGCAAAAGGTTAAAAGAAAAAAGTGTGAAAGTGAGTTTCAGTTTGTTTGCTTCCTCTTTTAGAACCACTTCAGCTCAAAGTTTGAATTATTCTCTCCATCCAGGATTAATCTGCAGATTATTTCCTGTTCAGTTAAATAGTGAAGAATGTCTCACAAATCTCTTTTGCAGAGTTTTTAATTTTTTTTAATGAACATAATTTTTTCATCTCGTGATGATGTGTATAATAAGATGCTCTTAACAGGAAGTGATGTCAGAGGTATGGACCCATTAATTTAAGTCATATTTAAGGTGTTTCTCATGAGAATCAATTAATAACTTCATTGCTTCTGTGTGTCTGGTGCGGCAGCTCGTGTACTAATAGTTCATAATCTGTATCTCATCCAGCAGACAGAGCTGAACTAATAAGGATGTGAAGGCTTTCTTTACTCCACAATGGCTCCTGTGTTCCTGGAGGATTACAGAGTCAAACCCTCTTAATCCTCGGCTCCTCAGTCTGGACACAGTTTATTTAATCTATTGTGAAAAGATGGAAATAATCCACTGTGCTGCCGAATCAGCCTCGTCTTATTCTAACGAAGATGAGCACAATATTTATTTAACAGCCGCAGTGAAGATGAAGTTTAAATAA
>NW_027176233.1:80000-85000 GCF_023055335.1 Clinocottus analis | reverse complement strand
CGATCGAGCCGCTCTCCATCACTGTCTCTGTCTCTGTAAACACCGTACCCGCTGCATGTTAATGCACTGGTACACTGTGTGTGTGTGTGTGTGTGTGTGTGTGTGTGTGTGTGTGTGTGTGTGTGTGTGTGTGTGTGTGTGTGTGTGTGTGTGTGTGTTTAAAATGACTTATGGTGAAAGTGTCCTTACAAGAGTCCGTGGTGTTGTTCTTGTTTTTGGCATCAGCGTTGGCTCACTGAGAGAAAGTGTGTGTGTGTGTGTTTTTTTTGTGTGTGTGTGTGTGTGTGTTCTTTGGCTGACACTATCACTTAGTTCATCTTCCAGACTGTTCAATAGTTCCTCAGTAAACTTGTTAGCTTCTTGTTTCTCCCCCCAGCGGACGAGGAGACGAATGAGTGTTGGTTAGCGTAGCTTAGCACAAACACTGGAAGCGGAGGGCCGACCTGCAGCCACAAGTTTAAGTCAAGTGAGTGCTGGAGACAACTGACCTTTTTTTGGAAGGTCTCACACTTTACTGCAGTACTAATACCACACAGTAAAAGTACTAATACTACAGTAAAAGTACTAATACTAGACAGTAAAAGTACCCATTTATGATCCATTAAAAACAAACTGCGTTCCATTGAAATGTGATTGACGAGTTCTCAGTTTCCTTTTAACAGAAGAGTATCACACACACACACACACACACACACACACACACACACACACACACACACACACACACACACACACACACACACACACACACACACACAGGAAATTGGATAATAACTTAGAGGACGTTGTGTCTTTTTATGGTTTAGTTTGAATCATGAAGAGTTCATTATTTAATCACACAGTAATCATAAATACACTTTATTATGAAGCAATGATGATAACACAATAAGCAATAACACACACAGAGCTCCTCTACACACACACACACACACGCACTTTTGTGCTTTTATGATAATAATAATGTTATTTTATCGACGTGACGTTTAGGCCCAGCTGCTCCGGTGAAGCGACCGCTAGATTACAGCAAAGAAAAGCCAATTAATTAGATTTAGGAAAAACAGCTTGGTTGGAATTAAAAGAAGGAAGTGTTTGTTTGAGCTCTTCCTCGCGCCATGCCTCGTCTTCCTCACTCTTCGTCCTCTAGGCTGACGTTGCAGTGCCGACTCGCACGGAGCAGGATGGTGAAGATTCTGCAAGTTATTGTCCCAGAAACCGAGTTTATTTAACCCAGAAGCAGCGATTAGCTTGAACTAGATTTAATTACATTGATATACATTTGATAATGGATGGATGATGTAAAGTTGATAATGGATGGATGATATATAGTTGATGATGGATGGATGATATAAAGTTGATAATGGATGGATGGATGATATATAGTTGATGATGGATGGATGATATATAGTTGATAATGGATGGATGATATATAGTTGATAATGGATGGATGACATAAAATTGTTTATGAATAGATGACATAAAGTTGATAATGAATAGATGATATATAGTTGATAATGGATGGATGGATGATATATAGTTGATAATGGATGGATGGATGATATATAGTTGATAATGGATGGATGGATGATATAAAGTTGATAATGGATGGATGGATGACATATAGTTGATAATGGATGGATGATATAAAGTTGATAATGGATGGATGATGTAAAGTTGATTTAAACTCCTCCAACGTGAGTCTTGAGTTCTGTTCCTCAGCGCTCGGTGAGATTAAGACCTCGGGTTCTTGGGATTCTCCGCTTTGAGGACCTCCTGGTCCAGTTCTTCTAGTTCCTTCCTCTCACCACTGGTTCCTTCCCAGTGAGTCATGCAGCCGGGAAGCTGCTAGAAAACACTTTCCACAAAACCATAAAACTAAACCGCGCTCTGGCTTTCATGTTGTTCTTTGTCTCCGGCCTCAAGAAGCCGTGTTATTAAATCTGCCGGCTTCCTGTTTGTGAGGTAAACACGTCGAGCTGCAGCGCTTTAATTAAACGCTCCGCCTGACGCACCGAGCTGCTGCCTGCTAATAAAACACACATCTGTATTTTTACTCCGCGCTTTAAATAACTCTTTCTGTTCCTCTCGAGCAACTGCTCGTTATATTTGAGTTTTTAGGAAGTTTTCATCCGGAAGTATTGATTAGTTCCTTTAAATGACAGAGAATCCAGAACACATTTCTCTCTCTGGTTCATGTTCCACCCTTTAATAAACTCCACCGTCTCAATATCAGCTGGAGCTAACGAGCTAACGAGCTAACTCCTTCTGCGAGTTAGCTGAAAACAAAGGTCTCCAACTTTTTGTATGACATGAATTCTGATGGTTCAATATGTAACTTGCTCTGCACTGTACCGTGTACTTTACGTTATTAGCTTTCAGATAACTCGCAGAAGGAATTAGCTTGTTAGCTCGTTAGCTCGTTATCAGCTGATATTGGGACGGTGGAGTTTTTTTAAAGGTGGAAAATCCCATTAAGGGACTCATAAAAAGCCCAAAACCACGAGAATTCAAACTGAATAACGTTCTGTTTCCTCCGTGAACACCAGAACTCTTTCAGAGTCTGAACTAAACGACTCCAAACTGTTTCCCAACGTTCCCAGTGGATTAGCGTGAGGCCTCTGGGGCCAGTTTGACCTCCTGCACCGACCTGTCTGATCGACCCACAGCGCTCTGCGGGGGTCAGAGGTCATCCGCCGGGCTCAGAGGTCAAAGACAAACCGAGGAGAGTTTGATTTATTCTCATTACAGCAAAAGATAAAGATGAAGCAGCGCCGAACAGACGGCCGAAACCAGTCTGACTTGCTGGATAACACAATGAGGGAGCAGGAAGTGTGTGTGTGTGTGTGTGTGTGTGTGTGTGTGTGTGTGTGTGTGACCTCATCACACACCTGCTCAGTGGGGTAAAGGTGAGCAGACAGTCTGTGCAGCAGCTTGTTGTTGTTGCTGCGTTGACGCTCGTCAGTGTTTCTGAGGGCGAAGGTGTTGCTCAGGTGAGCTCCGGCTCTGTGGGGGGTCTCTCTCTCTCTCTCTCTCTCTCTCTCTCTCTCTCTCTCTCTCTGTCTCTCTCTCTCTCTCTCTCTCTGTCTCTCTCTGTCTCTCTCTGTCTCTCTCTCTCTCTCTCTCTCTCTCTCTCTCTCTCTGTCTCTCTCTGTCTCTCTCTCTCTCTCTCTCTCTCTCTCTCTCTCTCTCTCTCTCTCTCTCCGTTTTTGTTCATTTCCTCCACAAGACGACAAAAAAACGACTTTTAAAACGCCTGTTTTCTGAATGGAGTCTGGATCCATCGCCGCTAAGCTAAGCTAAGCTAAGCTAAGCTAAGCTAAGCTAAGCTAAGCTAAGCTAACGTTGAAGCTGCTCCATCGCCAAAAAAAGAAGTAAAGAAAGCAGTTTGAGCCAAAGACAGTCGACAGTTCCAACACCTCCATTTACAACTAGTATTACATTTAATAAAATATATATTTTTTAATTCTTGGAGGATCTCAGCGCTGAAACTTTCTCCTCAAGATGCTTCTTTTAAAACCTCGTCGCTCCTCCACGTTGTTGTGAAACTCTTCATTCAACTTAAAAGTAGAATGAAACCTTTCTGAAGAACACGTTTCACCGGTCGCTTCTTCTCTGAAGGAGGTGAAGAGGAGCGGCGGGTGCAACGCGTTCCCTCCGTTAAAGACTTCAACCTCATGTTGAAAGTTCAACGTTTCTACTTCCTGTTTGGGTGAAACCGTCTTTGTCTCTTCGACCTGGTTTTGTTTCCTTCCTCCTCCTTTTGTTTGCACACAATGGAGCCGGGAACTATTTTTACTGTCCACAAAAGACACGCGTGAGGACACCTGCACACACACACACGCACACGCACACGCACACACACACACACACACACACACACACACACACACACACACACTGCAGTGATTTATGACCTCCGCGTTTGGAGGTTCACATGATGACGTTTGCATTCACACTCTTTGGGCTGCACTTTATAATAAGTACACAATATTTAGCGTCATTAAAGATGAATAAACACTGAATTCATCATTTATAAAGCATCGTTAGTAACTCATTAGTATGCAATTCATAAACACAGTTAAACATTCTCATTCTTGGTTAATAAGATTGGGTTTTCATACTAACAGTACTGTATCGTCAATAATGTACTGTTTCGGGTGTCTTATGTCACATATAGAATCATAACCACGTATGTAAGCAATAAGGGACGAGAGGCAGTACTGTATCGTCAATAATGTACTGTTTATGTCAGATATATAATCAGAATCAGAAGCATTAATTGTCATGTATGTTGACAAATACAAGGGATTAACAATAAACATGTAAAGATAAACAAACATAAAACAGTGCAATAAAAAGGGAACATGAATTTTGTTGAAAATGGGTCTACAAAATATAAAAAGTTCAAATTAAATTAAATTAAAGTGCACAGAATGAAGTGATTGTGTGAAGGCGACAAGTGTAAAGTAAAAGACTTCCTCATTTTTACCGTCGCCATCTTGCTTCAACGTGTTTTTATTATAATATATAGAATATCTCTTCATATTTAATTTCCTTAAACTGCAAACTTTTCTGTTTTTGGTTCCGGCGTTTCAGACTTCCTGTCTCTCTGCTCGCCTTCAAGTGTTTCCTGTGACATCATCACTTTTTTTAAATAATGTTTTTTTTCCAAACCAGGGAGCTGGCAGTGTCTCGTATCAAAGGGATTGTGGGTAATGTAGTGTGACGAACACACACTTGATCCCACTGAAGCGGAATTCTGAATATTCACTTTTCTGTGTCGAAGGTCGAACTGCAGACACACACACACACACACACACACACACACACACACACACACACACACACACACACACACACACACACACACACACACACACACACACACACACACACACAGGGTTCAGCTGATGGAGTCTTCCCTCTGAACTCTCTTCACTCTTTTTCGCTTTTCAAAATCTCGCCCTCTGTGAACAAAATCCGCAAGAGATGGATGAAAAACC
>NW_027176233.1:72500-75000 GCF_023055335.1 Clinocottus analis | reverse complement strand
AAAAAAAAGCTGCTTAAAAGAGTAAAAGATAAAGGCATTAAAAGAGGAGGAGGAGGAGGAGGAGGAAGAGCTTAACCCCAGTCTGTTTCTGTGTGATGAGGCTGATCTGATGGTTTTACTGGTTTCGGGGTCCTGACAGCGCCGAGTTGCCATGGTGACGGAGTATCTGCCGAGCCAGGGAAGCTGCTCTTTACCAGCTGTGTGTGTGTGAGTGTGTGCGTGCGTTTTTCTATCCCGCTGGGGACCAACACCTGACATATCAGCGACCCCGTGGGGACCACTTTTCGCCGTGGGGACCGACCCCCTTCACCACGGACACGAGCATTGCAATCAATAGAAAACAGCCTACTGATATGCCTGGTGCTTTTATTTTGAAGAAAAAGTGTCAGTGTGTGTGTGTGTGTGTGTGTTTGTGTGTGTGATTGAAATTTTTGCCCGAGCATCGTGCGCCTTTTGAATTAGGACATCGTCTGTTTGGCAGCGCTCGATGTATCTGCACATTGTGTGTGTGTGGGAGTGTGTGTGTGTGTGTGTGTGTGTGTGTGCCGTCCGTCCGCCCCTGCAGCACTGAATGGAGGCTAATGGTATTCAAAAGGCATCAAACCCGCGAGTCAGACGGCCTCTGTCCTCCAGACGGAGAAAGAAATCATAAAGTGTAATCCAAGTTATTTTATCATTTATGATTTATTTATTAATAGTTTCCGGCATTTTAAGACCAGGAAACAAGGGATGAAATGATGGGAAATGACATGAAAGAACGCCGAGACGTTGTACGTTATTATTTAAAATATTTAATGTGACCGACAGTATTTGATTTAACGCTTGTTTTCATGTATTTATTGTATTAATATCTAATAAGACGTCTGTCGACAGCGGCGGGGTGAAAGGATCATTTTGTGCGTTTCCTCGTCTGGATCTCTGATTGTGCAGAAAGTGTTTTATTTAAGTTGAACCGACTTAACTTTGAAGCTTTGAAGGACTTCAGGCTTCCGCCGGCTGATCGCGTTTCATCGCCGCGTTTTGTTCTCCTCAAAGTTTCCGCTTCTTTTTACTCGCGTCGGGATTGATTGATTAAAAGACGAGATCGTAACGACGAGATGAAAGGCGGCGACGGGTTCTCGTGGTTTTCGGGCAGAAAGAAATTAAAGCGGCGAATCAAGAGAGCAAAGTGACGGAGAAGAGTGTCGCTTGAAGTTTCTAAACGACTTCTTTAAAGTTATTTTCATGACTCGGTTGTCTTCGATCATTTAAAAGCGCTTCGTCCGCTTCACTTTGACTCATTTTGGATTTTAAATTTAACTTAAAGTGTTACTGTGAAACTAAACTTGCCCCCTTCTCTCTTCCTCGGCCAATCACAGCCCCCCATCCCTCCGTGTGACCTTCTTCACCTTGATTTGTTTGTGTCATCTTTGTGTTTGCGCGTTTATTTGTCGAGGCCACTCTGTAGCCTGTTAGCAGGGATGCTAACGATACTAAGTCACCTTAAAGACACAACAAAGTAGTTAGCATCAAGTTAACAGGACTTTGAACTGCGTTTGATATGAAAACCATAACAAATGGGTTGTGGAAGATTCATAAATATAACCGTTTGTTGCTCAATGATGCTAATGATGCTAACGACGTCACAAATTCATCACAACACACAAACACTTTGATTTGTTTTTGTGAGCCAGTTCAAACAAACTGTTTTCTAGCCTTTAAAAGTTATTTTTACGACTCGGTTGTCTTCAATCATTCAAAAGCGCTTCACCCGCTAACCGTTTGTTGCTAAATTATGCTAATAATGATGCTCATGATGCTAACAACGTCACAAATTCATCACAACACACAAACACTTTGTTTTATTTTTTTGTGAGTCAGTTCAATCAAACTGTTATTTTTATGACTCTGTTGTCTTTAATCATTTAAAAGCGCTTCGTCCTCTAACCGTTTGTTGCTAAATGATGCTAATGATGCTAACGATACCCCTCTTCTCCCTCCCCTCTGCCCCACCACAGCCCCCCAACCGCCGCGTGACCTTCTCCACCTCCAACCAGGCGCAGGACCTGCAGGACGCGTCCCAGCACAGCTACTACGACAGCGGCCTGGAGGAGTCGGAGACGCCCAGCTCCAAGTCGTCGTCGGGGCCGCGGGTCGGGCCGCTGGCGCTGCCGGAGGACCACTACGAGCGGACCACGCCCGACGGCAGCATCGGGGAGGTGGAGCACCCCGAGAACGGTAAGACCAGGTGGGAGCTTCCCCCCCAGCCCTCTCTTCTGCCTCTCTCTACCTCCTCCATCCCTCCATCCACACCCTCGAGGGTGTAGCACACACACACACACACACACACACACACACACACACACACACACACACACACACACACATGTCAGCAGGAATATTAATGTTGTGTTTTTTAATCAGACTCCCGGCGCGGCGCGTCTCCTTTCGTTAAGAGGCGCGTGACCTCACAGCAGCACAACACAATCAATATGCAACACAATCAATATGCAACATAATC
>NW_027176233.1:62500-67500 GCF_023055335.1 Clinocottus analis | reverse complement strand
AACGGGTTCCACGTGCTGGACCCCTTGATGTTCACAGTAGAACCCTACAGGTACCTGACCCCTGAGGGTTCACAGTAGAACCCTACAGGTACCTGACCCCTGAGGGTTCACAGTAGAACCCTACAGGTACCTGACCCCTGAGGGTTCACAGTAGACCCCTACAGGTACCTGAACCCTGAGGGATCACAGTAGACCCCTACAGGTACCTGAACCCTGAGGGATCACAGTAGACCCCTACAGGTACCTGAACCCTGAGGGATCACAGTAGACCCCTACAGGTACCTGAACCCTGAGGGTTCACAGTAGACCCCTACAGGTACCTGAACCCTGAGGGATCACAGTAGACCCCTACAGGTACCTGAACCCTGAGGGATCACAGTAGACCCCTACAGGTACCTGACCCCTGAGGGTTCACACTAGACCCCTACAGGTACCTGGCCCCTGAGGGTTCACAGTAGACCCCTACAGGTACCTGGCCCCTGAGGGTTCACAGTAGACCCCTACAGGTACCTGAACCCTGAGGGTTCACAGTAGACCCCTACAGGTGGTTTTCTGCAGCTCACTTTGCAAACAGCTGTGTTTCTGACCAATCACAGAGCGCTGGGGAAAGAGGCTGAGAGGCTGTTCAAAGCCTTTCTGGTCTGAGCAACACACACACACACACACACACACACACACACACACACACACACACACACACACACACACACACACACACACACACACAGTGTTACATAATGATGTAAGCAGTGGTCCACAGTTTTGGAAGTGGGACACTCGCTGAGAGATGGTCTGACGAAACCCCAGTCCTGAGGACGTGTGTGTGTGTGTGTGTTCGTAGCTTCTTGAGTGTGTGTGTGTGTTTGTCGGTTATTAAGTGTGTGTGTGTTTGTTTGTGTGTGTGTGTGTATCTGCTCCTCATTAGCCAGTAGATAAAAGGAGAGTGTGGAGCGATAGAAGAGGTGATCCTCCCTGTGGAACCATACCTCCCTCTCTGTTTCTTATTTGTATCGCTGTGTGTGTGTGTGTGTGTGTGTGTGTGTGTGTGTGTGTGTGTGCGTGTGTGTGTGTGTGTCTGTGTGTCTGTGTGTCTGTCTGTGTGTGTGTGATGTCAAGAAGCTTTATAGTAACAGGCGGCGTTCTTTGTATGCCCTCTCTCGTCCCCCGGAGAGGGTGGGGGTGTCAGAGAGAGAGAGAGAGAGAGAGAGAGAGAGAGAGAGAGAGAGAGAGAGAGAGAGAGAGAGAGAGAGAGAGAGAGAGAGAGAGAGAGAGAGGTGGATTTATTTTTCCAGGTCTGTTGTTTATTTGAGCTTATCTGTGGCGGCCGCTGTACACTACACAAGGAAGTGTGTGTTTATTTGTGGCTGTGTGTGTGTGTGTTTGTGTGTGTGTGTGTATTTGGCAGTCGCCGTAAATCGGAGCTCGGCCAGCATTCAACTGATGTACAACTGTGAGGATGCTGAGAGCTGCAGCACACACTGTGGTGTGTCCATGATTGGATTATTTTGGTGGAGTTGCAGTGAGATATAGATACTGTGTGTGTGTGTGTGTGTGTGTGTGTGTGTGTCTTACACTGAGTTGTGTGTGTTCCAGGGGTCAAAGAGATAGAGCTCTTTTACAGATGTTAAGTGTAGTTCATGAGGTTTTGTTCCAGTGATCCGTTTAATCCAGAGTGAAGAAGAAGAAGAAGAAGAAGAAGAAGAAGAAGAAGAAGAAGAAGAAGAAGAAGAAGGCGTCGCCCGTTGGTTTGACTGCAGTACTGAAGCCTTGTTTTTGCCCTTTTGTACGTCGCCATCTTGTTTTTTTTTCAACCAAAAGGGAAACCAGGGGGCGGAGCTAAGAATAGACGAACACTGAACGCGACAATTTTTCAGGACGTTAAAATGAAAACACTCAAAGGGTTAAAGTTGTGAGACCCAAAAAACAAAAGCTTGACCGTGAAGCCTTGTTTTTGACCTTTTGTAAGTCGCCATCTTGTTGTTTTCAAACCAGGTGGCGGAGCTAAGTACAGCCGAATGCTCAATGCAACAATGTCCAGGACGTTACAATGAACACGCTCAAAAGTTTCTAGTTGTAAGACCCCAAAAAAACTAAAGTTTGACCCTGAACCAATCAGATCGTGTTTGTGAGTAAACAGTCTGATATTCTCCGACTACACACGATAACATTTAACCCCCGAGCATTGAATGCATCCCAGGCTTCGTCTCCTGAAGGTGAACTGTTCACATCTCCACCTCCGCTATCGGGTTTCTCTGCCGGCTTCAAAGTTTAAAGCAGTCGCAGCCTCAGAAGCGGCGTGCGCGGCGGCCATCATGAATATGCAGCGAGCCGCTCGGCATTCTCTTCACACGTTGACTTTTCTTGGCTCTTAAACTTGCAGCTTGAATAAACTGTCAAACTGTCCTTTCTGTCGGCCCACGGATCCTCTTTTTTTTTGTTTTTTGCTATTGGCACGAAATATAGAAGCTCTGGAAATATTAAACGTCCTTTTTCCCCGCGGCGCCAATAAAAGACGCAGATCCAAAATCAGTTTTTAGACGTTTTTCGGTACGTTCTGTGTTCAATAAATGACCTCTCAAAGCCGTCCGGGATGTTTTTGGTCGGATGCTTGTTTGGCAGCAGAACGATAATTAACCAAGTTCCTAAAGTTTAGACAGAAGGAGGAGCGGTTAAGACATCATACGAGTTAAGACATCTTATGTCGGGTTTCCTTAATTATTAACTACATTTTTTTTTTTTCTTGTTTTGCCGGCGGACTCTTCTGCCTCCTGAAGCCTTCGTTGTCGGCCCAGATTTTTAAAACCACAACACACAGCAAGTGCGTAAGCTGCTGAATATGTCAATACCCAGCATGCCCCATCCGGACAATGTTTTGCCATAAAATAAGTAATTGTTCAATTTTTTAACCGAACGACACAGTTTTTTGGACTGAAACTCCTTTTTAACAAGCCAAGTCTTTGTTTTTTTGTTGTTCTTGTTGCATATTCCGATTCTTTTGGTCCTAATCTTTCCAAAAAGGCGTCTTATTAGTATGTGGGCTGTTGTTAAGGCGCTGAACGAGACAGGTTGAACAACTCGAGAAGGCATTTTTTTGAGAATCTTGCTCATATCATGCTGGATGTTCATAATTACGATCAAAACATGGCATAAAAGTGTTTTTTTTTCTTAAAATATACATTTCTTTTGCAAAAACAATCTGAAAAAGTCATAAAATTACACGAGTATAAGAACTAATTTGGGGTTCATACGACTACTGGACCACGAGGTACAGAAGGCTTTTAGTCACCTTTTTTTGGGGGCTCAGAAGGTTTAAAACTTTATTAATAATAATAAAGTTCAAACTCATCTCGTCACAAATATTTTGTCTTCACTCGGATTTTATCCAACGATTCGTGATCCAGGTAGAAAACCGTAAAGAAGTCAATGCAGTGATATAGTGGCACGTCGTCTGCATAGAGGCTGACATGAAGAGACGGGTCCTTAACATCTGTACATGCAGCGTCAATGTTCTGTTGTTCCCACAGAAGTTATTTCAGAGGCTTTTATTCAGCCATTTTAAAAAAAGAAAGAAAAAACACAACTGACTTTGATGGTATGAAAGTGATTCCTTTTGTAATTTTTATTTTTTTTAATCATATAAATAACTAGTATTGGAGGTCATTTGGGGTTCCTACGACTACTGTAACACGGGGAAACGAGGCACAGACCCTCACGGTGGTCTATCGAGCTGTATTGGTTTTAAAATCATATCTTGAACGCTGAATAATGGAGGAGTTCAACAGGTGAACTCGCATCAGTCGCCTCGACCTCTCGATTTGACGCCGTCCCTTTAACCGTCGTCTCTACTTCCTGTGATAACCAGAGGCTCTAATCTTCCATCTCGCTGTGATTCATATTCATCGTCTGCACTCTGAACCCTCAGATCTGCAGCTCCTTCCTCGCTCCACATCTCGGGTTTCTGATATTAATTAATGATAACAAATCCACGAAGGCTTTTAAATATTATGAATAAGTTCAGAGAGTTTATTACGAAGCATTGTCTCCTATTACCGGCTGTGACCTCGCTCTCAGGAACACATCTGAGAAACAAACTGTTTTCTAGATGGATGGATGTGTGATAGATAGATAGATAGATAGATAGATAGATAGATAGATAGATAGATAGATAGATAGATAGATAGATAGATAGATAGATAGAAAATCATTAGACGATTCAAAGGGGATCAATACATTATTTATCTCTCGTTGTTTTACTGCCGTACACATTTTAAGTTGACCGAAGGTCCGCGGTGCTCAACAGGAAGGGGCGGGACTTCGCTTCTTTACTCGGAACAGGAAGTGTTGAGATGTCTTTTAGTCAGATTGTGTTCATGGTATTTGGTTGTTTAATACCTTTTGTTGTTGTTGTTGTGTGTCTACAACTTTCCTTTTTGAAATCTCAAATATTTCAGTATTTGCTTTTGCGTGTGCATATTTGATGCATGACTTGATTTTAAAACTTAACTCAATTAGAATTTTCTTCAAGTTCCTTCTTTTCTTGAAGGTTGAGAAGATCTTTGGAGCTCAAAGTCTCGACGGCGCTCTCCTTGCAGGAAGTGACGCAGAGCGAGCTAAAAGCGTCTCGTCTAAATCCGCCTCCCGCAGGTTCCTGGCTCCCGTTAGCCGCCTCCGTTAGCCGCCTCCGTTAGCCGGCAGCTGTTCCCCCGGCGGGCGCTGCCTGCGTCGAGGCGGCGCCCGCAGGACAGATGGCGGGTTCTGCGGGGGGTGCAGCGCCGGGCCGTGACCCCCGGGAACCGGTCCAATCACAGCGCGGAAACAGCAGGGGAGTTAGCCACGGGTCTGGTTGCTAGGTTAGTGTTGCATCATGGGAACTAATGAACACAGGCCGGCAGGAGTTGCGTGAGTTTGTTGTGATGTCAGATTGTGTTAATGGGGAGAGAGTTTACAACAGGTAAACACACACACACACACACACACACACACACACACACACACACACA
>NW_027176233.1:55000-57500 GCF_023055335.1 Clinocottus analis | reverse complement strand
GTGTAAATATCAGTCTGTATGTTTCTGGTCAAGAGGAAATGAAGATGACACACAGAAAGAAATGAAAAGGTTTCAGGTCCAACTATAAAAAAATGACTTTCAGGATGATTATTAGTTTGAAATGAAGCAGCTGTAAAGTCCAACGCCAACAAACCAAAACACAACATGTGAACATTCAACATGTGAACATTCAACATGTGAACATTCTCTCTGCAAAGGTTGACTTTGATAAAGTGAAACAGAGCAAAGTTAGAGAGGGTTTAGAACAGAGAACATTCAGGTGAGGACACAATGGGTCCATTGGGTCCATTGGGGCTATTTAAATGTTGTCATGAACCAAACCATACATTTCACTTGTATATCACTTCAGGTGTTCAATACATCCAAATACAACAGTTTGGGCCTTTTTTTAGGATGATTATTAGTTTGAAATGAAGCAGCTGTAAAGTCCAACGCTAACAAACCATAACACAACATGTGAACATTCAACATGTGAACATTCAACATGTGAACATTCAACATGTGAACATTCTCTCTGCAGAGGTTGACTTTGATAAAGTGAAGCAGATTAAAGTTAGAGAGGGTTTAGAACAGAGAACATTCAGGCGAGGTTGCATTGGTGCCAAATGGACCCAATGGGTCCATTGGGTCCATTGGCACCACTGGGTCCATTGGGGCTATTTGAATGTTGTCATGAACCAAACCATACATTTCTCTTGTATATCACTTCAGGTGTTCAATACAACAGTTTGGGCCTTTTTTTCATGACACAAGCTATAATTTACAGTTTTAGTTAAGAATCGCTCAGTCTGATTGGTTTTGAATGAATGTAATGACATTCAGCTTAGCGCTCCTCTGGTGTGAAGACGAGCTGATGGAGGAGCTCAGCAGGAGCTTTTCATGATGATTCATTCATTACAAATAACTATGATTACGTTCACGTGAATATTCCACGATCTGTTGTCAGAGTCTGACGCGATTGAGACTTTGATGCAGGTAAAAAATATCCTTCTGAACGGAGCGTTTTCTCATTGTGACGTGTGTGATATGTTTAAAGTCTTCAGAACGTGAACCTTTGAATATTTTCTTAAATTCACCTTTTAACTTAAAGGCACTTGCTTGTGTGTTATATACTCGTGTGTTACATCATGGAATCCAGAACAATCTCAGCTGTATAATGAGGCACTATTATCCTAAGACACAAGTATAACGCGATAATATGACCCTAAAGCTGAAAAATTGATATGATGATGTCATTTAAAGGTGCAGTTTGGGGGATTTGTCCATTCTGGGCTCCTGTAGAAAACATGGCCGCCATTCTGAACGGCTCACTCTGAGCTAACGACAACACAACAGTTCACAAGTTGTGGTGATTATATGTCAAAGAAAACATAGTTAGTCATATTATTTTAGTGCGTTTCTGCTAAATGTCACTGTTCCTTTAAAGGGGCGGAGCTTAAGGACGTCACAGTTTGTGGATTATTTGTTTTTGATTTGTTTGACACATTTCGAGGACAAAAAGTCAGATTCTGTCTGAAGATCAGCACTGAAGTACTACATGGTACTGCGTGGTACTACATGGTACTACATGGTACTGCGTGGTACTACATGGTACTACAAGGTACTGCGTGGTACTACGTAGTACTATGTGGTACTACAGTATGCTGCAGTACTGGAGGCCCCCTGTAGGTGGACATCAAACAAAGTGTCGCGGCTCGTCTGCCAGCAGGAGGCGCTGAGCTGATCCTGGATCAGACCATCTGTTAGAGATCTGGCTGCTGACCCTGAAAATGAAACCTCACACACACACACACACACACACACACACACACTCTCTGTGGTTCTCCCTCTGGGGAACCTTCACGTGAGAGAACGTTAAAAACGCCGAGATAAACGAGAGAAGACGATCAGGGAACTTTAATGAATGTCTGTAGTTTATTTCCTCACAATGTAACGACCTGAACGCTGAACACTCACCTGACTAAACACACACACACACACACACACACACACACACACACACACACACACACACACACACACACACAGCCTCCGAGGTGTCAGTGTTGGTTAGCAGCAGGGACATCCGTCATGCTGCTGGCAGGCTGCAGCGTCACACGGGGACAAGAGGTCAAAGGTCAGAGGTCACTGTAGGAGACAAGGACAGAGCCAGGGGGAAGCACACACATACACACACACACACACTGACACACACAAACGAGCATGTTGTGACACACTGGGTGCGTCCCTGATGTCGTGGTCACCTCCCCTCCAGCAGAACGTTTCCTCCCATGAGGACCACAAAGTCACAACTCCACAACCTTCTCTCTCCTTGCGTCCTTGCCTCCTCTGTCCTTCCCTATCCTCCTCTCCTCCCCCCCCTCCCCTCCCTGTCCCTGTTGGTAATTGCTTGTCCGTGGATGGAGCTCGTTAAGCTCGTTAGCAGCAGCGTGTCCACAGCTGTTCTCACAGGTGTGTCTCCTTCTGTCTCTGTGAGGAC
>NW_027176233.1:25000-50000 GCF_023055335.1 Clinocottus analis | reverse complement strand
AAATATTCTAATTCTGTTCTTTCAGTGAGTCAGAGGTCATGGAACAGGAAGTGAAGCGTAATGCAGAGACTACCACATTAAAAGAAACAGCGGACCTGTGATTCACTTGATGGTGAAACATCGCAGAAGATGTGAGTGAATCTGCTTCACTTCTCTTTGTGCTGAAGAGCTGAAGACGCCTTCATCCTATTTAAGGACGCGTCCAAACCGGGTTTATTTAAAGCAGGTTTGTGTTTGAAGGAAGGAAGTAGAAAGAGGAAGACGATGCGCGGCTCAGGAACGTTTAAGCGCTTCGCTCACAAATGGAAGTTACAGTTCTTTGTTTTTTTGGGCGCTCCGATGTGACGACGGGAATGTTCTGCAGCCGGAGGACACGTTGGAGTCAGCGTCGCTTTCTTTTAGTCACGAGTCAGCAGCCCAAACATTCAAGCCTTCAAACATTCAATCATTCAATCATTTAAACCTTCAATCATTTAAACCTACAATCATTTAAACCTACAATCCTTTTAACCTTCAAACATTCAATCATTTAAACCTTCAAACCTTCAAACCTCCAAACATTCAATGCTTCAATCCCCAAACATTCAACCCTTTAAACCTCCAAACCTTAAACCTTCAAACCTTCAATCCTCCAAACATTCAATCATTTAAACCATCAAACCTCCAAACATTCAATGCTTCAAACCTTCAAACATTTAAACCTTCAATCATTTAAACCTCCAAACTTCAAACCTCCAATCTTCCAAACATTCAATCATTTAAATCTTCAAACCTTCAATCGTTCAAACCATAAAACCTTCAAACCTTCCAGCCTTCAATTATTCAATCATTTAAACCGTCAAACCTCCAAATCTCCAAACCATAAAACCTTCAATCTTTCAATTCTTCAAACCTTCCATCCTTCAATCATCCAAAACTTCAATCCTTAAATCCTTTAAACCTTCAACCCTCCAATCATTCAATCCTTCAATTATTTAAACCTTCAATCCTTCAAGCTATCAAACTTTCTAACGTGTAATCCTTCAAACCTCCAATCTTTCAATCCTTCAATTCTTTAAACCTTCAAACCTCCTCTAACTTTATCCAGAATAACAATGTCATCCTGACAAAGACAACCGCTGAGAACCTGCTCACATGGGCTTCGACAGACCGGTGGACTTGTAGGACTTGTTGGACCTGTGGACCCTTCACACGGTGTCCATGTGTTGGCCTCCAGTCCTTTGTTCCACTTCTAGAAACTTCAGAACATGCTTTGAAGCCATGCGGGTTCACTTGTTTTCGCCGCAGCCGATAGAAAATAAATGCCTGTACTTCTCAGGAGCGCTCCCAGACTGTGAGCTGCAGACGACCCGGCTGCCCGGTGCAGCCGGTGCCGGACAAAGGGAGCGTTTAGAGAGGACAATCCACTCCACCCGTCAGCGGCCGCCGCATGCGGCGCTGCTCGTTCCTTTGTGGCCGGCGTGAAAGGGAAGCCTGGAGCCGTGAATGCAGCGCTGCTGGACGGCCTCATCACGCTATCACAGGCCCGGCAGACACAAGGCTGTGGAGCCACGCTGAGACTTTACTTAGCGCTGAAATCTCTCTTTAATGCATCCGAACAACACTTTCACGCAGGTAAGAAATGCCACAGAGGCCCTCCCCGCTTTCTTATATTCTCTATTGTGTGCAGCCGGAGGATCTGCAGAGCTCCTCAGCCTGTGTTTAGGCGGTTAAAAGGCTTCTTTATGTCGGCAGCCTCCATCTGAAGTCCTGAGGAAGCCTCCGGCGCAAAAAGACTGACTGAAGCACTCTGAGCGTCTCACTTTGAGACTCTTTGCTTTCAGCCTCCGTCGAGATTTCTGTTGTTAACCAGCTTGAATATCAGGATCGCGCTCAGAGTTTGTCCACGTTGAGATGACGGTGACAACCTGCAGCATCCCATTTAAAAACCTATTTTTAGGCCCTTTCCTCGAAAATTGCAAACCCAAACTATGAAGGTTGAATTTCTGCAGCCACTAGAGCTGTTTAATAATGTTGTGTTATAATAAAAGGAACACATGTGAGATGTTCAGATGTGTAAATATCAGTCTACGTGTTTCTGGTTAAGAGGAAATGAAGATGACACACAGAAAGAAATGAAAAGGTTTCAGGTCCAACTATAAAAAAATGACTTTCAGGATGATTATTAGTTTAAATTGATGCAGCTGTAAAGTCCGACTCTAACACACCATAACACAACCACAGCAGAACAAAGTAAGAGAGGGTTTAGTACAGAGAACATTCAGGCGAGGACTGAACAATTTTAATTTTCGCACATTTGCGCACATCTGTGACATACCTTTAACATCTTTAACGTGTCTTACTTAAGGATGTATGGTACTTAGCCTAAGTGACAGTCAGTTGTGTTGTTTCTTTTGTCTAAATAAAAGCTTCTGAAAGAACTTCTCTGGGAACAACAGAACATCGAAGCTGCATTAACCGTCGTTTCATATCAGCCTCTATGCAGACGACATCATACTGTATCACTGCATTGACTTCTTTACGTTGTTTTATTAAAGCGTCAGTCCACAAGCTCCCAGATGATGCCAAATCACGTGACTGGTACCAGACGGGTTTAGTCTCTTTGTCTCTGGTCTGAACTGTTTGCAGATTAAACTTAACTTCTCATTTCATCCTCTGACGTCGGCGGTTTCAGTTCTCTTTGTTTCGCTGCATTTCTTTCCTCAGATGCTCGGTCGTATTTTTGTCTTTTAAAAGCTCAAAAAAGCCGCTCGTGAACCAACTTTCCGACCAGCTCAGTATTGCAGACGTTATTTTGTGTGTTTTCTCGTCAGCGATGAGTTAAGTTGCGCCGCACCCGCTCGCCGCTACGCCTCCAGACTCGTAATCCAGAGCGTGATCGAGCACTAAATCATCTGATCGGACCTGATGGCCGGCGGGGAGGCGGACGACGAGCTTTCCTCCGCTCTGCGTATGGCCTCCGGGTTGTTTCCTCCTCAGCAGGACTCCATCAGAGCCTCCGGCCCGTCAGCGTTCAGAGCAGCTGCTTCTGACTGGTGGCTTTTTATTCTTTCTTCACTTTCTTCCAGAAGACAGTTATTTTTTTTATTTTTTTGACAGAATATGTCTCGACACTCGTCCTCCTGCAGGTTTAGTTCCTGCTTCAGTCAATGTGCCTTCACCTGATATGTGACTTCTGCCGCCTCCGTCAGGTTTTTATGACGTTTCAAGGTGAACTGACATTTTTTAATCTGTGCGGTTATTTTATGGCGACCCCTCTCAGAGCTCTGATGGAAGGGGAACTATGTGATGTGGACTCGGACTTCATCTTTTCCTCATATTCAGCATTGATTAAATTCAGAATTAGTAATCACAATCATAGTGCAATATTATATAAATATATAAGAAACAGATAACATGACTTCAAACAAGTATATTAAAGAAATGAGCATTTTAATAAGATATATTGCATTAAATTATGAGGTATTATAGCTGGATAGGAGTTGACGTGAGGCGTCTCAATCAAGTGGACTTTGAGTTATTCACGGTAAGAAGAGAAGATATGAATTATTTATCCGCTTATTAAATATACTTTTTATATAATCGGCTTAAATCGGCACCTCTCAAGATCATCAAGTATTATTTTATATCTTCTTAAAAACAACGTTGACTATAACATATTATTATATTCATATATTCCAGTAGGTTTAACGTCTATTTCTTGTCTAGGAGATAAGATTTTTTTATGGACAAAATATTTAAATTTGTGATAGTGTCGGTTGGGAGGTTTTCTGTGTCCAGCTGTTGTGCTAAGCTAAGCTAAGCTAAGCTGTAGCCTTACATCCATTCTCATCACACTGTGTAACTGCTCTAAACAAAACTCCTTGTTGTGATAACTCTTAAAAACCGATTGCTTCAAATGTTTAAAACGTTTTAGGATAAAGTTTGAGAAGCTCAAACACCAGCCGAGAGGCCGAGTTCGTCTCCGGCCCCTCCGGAGCCGCCGGCAGCTCGGCTCCGTCCTGACCCTCTGACCTTCTGACCTCTGACCTCTGACCTCCTCTGCTGAGCGTCAGAGACTTTGTCTTGATCTGCAGAACGGCGCTGAGGAAAGGAAGCAGCCGGACGGCGGCTGCATACCAAGCGGCTCGAAGTCGTCCTTGAAGCAGGAGACGTAGATCATGTTCACGGCGTTTATTGCGGCCGCATTTGGATATTAAATATCTTTAAATATCTCCGGCAGGTCGGAGAGAAGAAGAGGAGGAACAAGGAGGCGTTGGCGTGCAAACAGAAAGTCATCAATTTTGGAAAAGGCCGGCAGAATATGTCGAACATTCAAGGAGCTTTTAGAGACTCTCTGGTGTTGTCCTCTTGAATGGATGCTCTCTGGTCCTTCTGAGGACTCAGAGTTTACCAGTGAGAGGTCGACGGGTGTCTGAGCGCTTCCTCTTTCATGAGCGTCCATCTTTGTTTTACCTTCTTTCATTCTCTTTGTGCAAAGCCAGAGAGACGCTCACAATCTGCCTTTTGAACGGCGAGAATATGAAACATTTAAAAACGTACATTTCCCTCGAATGGAATGAATTCATCGCGACGTGAAAAACCAATCAGGCTCCTGGAATCCAGCGGCGGCGCCGTCTTCACCGCGTTGACCTCCAGTCTGAGAGCTCGAGGCCGCTGCGTTCATGATTAATAAATGTTTCACCCCTGAACCTGAATCTTTATGCGTTCAGTGTTTCCTTTAGTGGCCTCGTTGTTGTGTCGGTATTTAATATACACCAGGAGCTTCATGTTTTTATGGCTTCACCGTGGACATTACTGCTTTAGATCTTCATCTTCTTTTGGAGGGTTTTGTTCCTCAACTACAATACAAAGAGGAAAAGTGGACGGTGTGCCGACTGGATGGTCTACAAAACCATCGGCTAAGCCTCAGATTCAGAGGCAAAAATGTGGTTTAAAGTGACCAAAAAGTACGTGTTCAAGTACACACACACACACATACAGTCGGCCATTTTGTCTATCACAAGCTAACATCATGCGAGCATTACATTCACTTCTCTTCCTCTCCTCCCACAGCATGCAGCTAGTCTGTGTGTGTGTTTGTATGTCTGTCTATGTATCTATACAAGTATGTGTGTGTCTAAATCATAATGTGTGAAACTGGTTAGCTAATTTGAAGCACCTGTGTCAGACTGATTTTCAGTGGGCGACTGGACTGTGGATTTAATGAAAAAATGTGACTCAGATCGTGAAAATATGGGAATCGGGAGGAGCAGAAGACTTTTGTGAACGTTTCCGTGTCCTTAAATGTTTGTGGGGTTTAGAAATGAGAGCGCGAGGGCGGTTCAGAAAGAGCCCCCGTTTGCTTCTCGAGAGAACATTGTGCTCCGATTTAACGAGTCCAATGGAGTTTGTGTAAGTTTGTGCGATTCCACAACGTTTTGTCAAACGATCGTGTCTGAAGAGTGAAACATTGTGCGACTGAAGACAAAATGAGTTCCTGCTGCTGCCTCTCACTCTGGCAGTCGCCATGTTTCGTGCCATCCCATTGCAGACTTTGAAACGGTCCACATTTCTAAATTTGAACAATGATTACATAAAACAACTGTGCTGTCAAGTAAACTCCAGACTTTTGGTAACGTTTTAAACTTCAAATCTTTTCTCTACGTTAAATTATGGCGAGTCACGACCGGCGCAAAGATGACTGTTTTTTTCACGGCGAAACTGCCATTCAAGTGAATGGGACCTATGCATCGCAGTTTTTTGCGATTTTCTCGAAAACCGCCTGTCGAATCTCTTCGAAAAGTGATAGCGTACGATCCCCCATCGGGCCGCACGTCTTAGTGCATTTTGACGCATGAGCTAGCAACGCCGCGGTAGCAGGAACTCGGCAAAGTTTTGCAGTGTGTCGCCGCTCTGTGAGCCATCGCAAATGACCGTTCTGCTTCTGATCTCAACGTAACTATTTACAGTATTAGGAAGAAGCTCCTCAGAGAGATTAGGAGATTATTAGTTGAGCATATTCATGTTCTTTGAAAAAATATATTTAGCATAAATTTAATTGCTTTTTTCCTTGCAAAAAAATATAAAAACTGCTTTAAAAATCTTGTGTTTGTAAATCGCCTCCAGACACAGGACGCTCCTGACGTGGTGTTAGCGTTCCGTGTTAGCGTTCCGTGTTAGCGTTCCGTGTTAGCGTTCCGTGTTAGCGTTCCGTGTTAGCGTTCCTCGTGCTTCTGGCGCTCCACACTTTGCGTTTCTGTGAAAATAAAAGACGTGAAGGCTCTTGATTCGTCCTCTTCTCTGATTCACGAGGCGTTCAGGCCCAGACGCTCAGAGCTGAGGCTCCTTCAGCTCCTGACAACGCTGCAGACGTCTCCTTTCTCCTACCTCCTTTCTCCTACCTCCTTTCTCCTACCTCCTTTCTCCCTTTTCCTTTCTTTTTCTCGTTTCTCTTATCTTATTTATCTTTACTCCTATCTCCTTTCTTCCTTCCCTTTCCCCCTACCTCCTTCCTCTTTTCTCCTACCTCCTTCATCTTTTCTCCTTTCTCTTTTCTTCCGTCTCCTATCTCCTTTCTCTTTTCTCCTACCTCCTTTCTCCCTTTTCCTTTCTATTTTCTCCTGTCTCGTTTCTTTTATCTTATTTCCCTTTAGTCCTATCTCCTTTCTTCCTTCTCTTTCCTCCTACCTCCTTTCTGTTTTCTCCTTTCTCCTTCATCTTTTCTCCTTTCTCTTTTCTCCTTTCTCCTTCATCCTTTCTCCCGTCTCCTTTCTCCTCCTTCCATATTCACCCACGCTGGAATTACATCCAGTTTCTGCCTCTGGGCCTCGTGTCACCTGGCTTTGATTCAGCGCCGTTGTGACCCACTTCCCAGATCAATGACATCTGGAGGAGGGAGGAGGAAGGAGGGAGGAGGGAGGGAAGGTCGCGGGGAGGTGCTGATGATGTGTAACAAACGCGCCCGGCGGGAGGTAACCTCTGGAGCAGGTAGCGTGGAGGAGGCGCTAAACGACTACGGCTTCCAACTGCGTGTTTCATTATGAACAGATGCTGCCACCATGGGAGGGAGGGAGGAGGAGGAGGAGGAGGAGGAGGAGGAAGGATGGAAGGAAAAGAAGTGATAAAGGAAGGAAGGAGGAGAGGAAAGGAAGGAGGAGAGGATTAGATTAGACTGTAATCCTCCGTCACATGAACTAAACGCTGGAAGCTGCAAGTGAAGTGTGTTTGTGTTAGAAGACTACTACTACTACTACTACTACTACTACTACTACTACTACTACTACTACTACTAGTAAGTCAAAGGGTAGTACTAACATACTCAACATGAATACAAGTACACTTTGTCACATGTGACCGTTGCAGATGTTTCTGTGTGAAGCTGCAGCTGTTTGTAGTTATTGTTGTACTTCAAGTAGTATTTATCGTAGTACTCACGTAGTATTAGTCAGTACTGTTCATCGTTGTACTTCTAGTAGTACTTATCGTCGTACTCATGTACTTTTCATCAACATTCAAACAAACAAACTGAACTTTTCATGTTAATTTGAAGCTGAAATTATTAAAGTTAAAATTCAAATTTGTTTTTAAAGTTTAATATATATATATATATATATATATATATATATATATATATATATATATATATATACATACATATAATATTCATAACGTAAAGTAGAGACAGAGGAGCGTCCGCATCGTTTTCTATCAGCTGACATTTTATTTATTTAAAGTTTGTACACATCCTACAACATAAATATATTTTCACATCACTTTTGTTGTACTTTTTGGCGAAAAACACAAATCCCTGCTTATTTAACCGGTTATTTATAGATAAACATGTTGCTTATCAGTGTTTACGTCTCATGCTTTGATGGATAAAAGCAGCGGATCGTTTATGAAACATTGCTTCTGCATTTAAAAAAACATAAATCTTTTTTATTGTGGCTCTGCAAAACGCTCCTACATTTTTGCTTTTTTGATTAGCTTTTTTTTTTTTTGTCAAGCATCATTTTCTTTCTTTTTTTCCTCCTTCAGCAGCTTTCAATGAACCCTCTTTTGATTGACATCTTGTCCTCCTTTTTGCCCCTCCCCCTTCATTGAGACGTTGCATGGCTTGTGTGTCTGCGCTCGTGTCCTGAGGTTAAGTCGTGCGTATCATCCTCTCGTAGGTGGAGCGTCGCAGAGCGCCGAGCCGGAGAGAGGGCCCGGACATAAAAGACAAAACTAAAGACACAAAGAGCATCTAAAGCTTTTTCCTTTTTTCTTCTTCTTCTTCTTCTTCTTCCTCCACTTTACAAAAAGAAAACAGATTAAGTCCTCCAGCTTTTCTTCTCCTCTCTGCTGCACTTCTGAGGATTCTCTCTCTTCCCTCCTGCCTCTGGTCGTGAGATGCTTTTTTTTTTTTTTTTGCTTCATGTTGCACATTCTTGGTACGATTTTTGGTGTTTTTTCTCACACACACACACACACACACACACACACACACACACACACACACACACACAAAGGCAGATGAAAGAAAAACACTTTTTTCTCTCGTTGGAGTGAAATGTGCAGAATCAGAAGGAGCAGCAGCTGATTGGTTCTTCCCTTCACGTCCCTTTGTAGAACATTCTTGAGGTGGATTTGTACATTTTTTCTTTTTTTGTCGACGCTGCGCTTTTTTTCCGTGTGGATTTAAACCGAAGCCGACGCCCACTCGTCACGATCGCACTGGATTATCGGCTCTTTTTTTGTGTTTTTTTAACCAGCTGTTTTTTGCAGAAACTGTGTTTTTCACTTTCTTCAGTGTCACTTTTTCTTCTTCTTTGTTTTTTTTTCGGGCGATTCGATCTCTTTGCAGACTTTTGGTTTTGGGGTTTGAATATTTTTTGTGTGTTGGTCGCCCTGGTGCCTGTAGTCCACGTGACACGTGACAGTCAGGGTTTTCGGAGGTCAGGGTGAACGCCAGACAATCAGCTGACCCCGCCTCCTCTCAGCGGCCAATAGAAACTCTGCTGGGAACCGTGCTGGAAGCCTATTGGTCGACTTTAGCGAAAACATCTGGCAGCTCTTGTAGCCGAAGAAAAACAAGAACATTGATTCAGTTTCTCCTTGTGTGTTTAGCATAGCTTAGCACAAAGACTTGGAAGCAGGGGGGGGTGAACTGTTAGCATAGCTTAGCACAAAGACTTTGAAGCAGGGGGGGGCGAACTGTTAGCTTAGCTTAGCACAAAGACTTGAAAGCAGGGGCAAACAGTTAGCTTAGCACAAAGACTGGACGCGGGTGCAAACTGTTAGCGTAGCTTCTTCGGAGTAAGAGTCGCCGCTGACAAGCTCATCAAAGAAATGTCAGAAATGCCAAAGATTCGTTCGCAGCGGTTTGAATATTATCTTCAGTTTATTTTCGCGCTCAAACACGCGCGTCATAACACAACATTTCTTTATTTTGTGCGTTTTTGAGCCGTTTTGTTTCCACCGTCGCTCACGTTTGGTCTTTCAGTGAGAACAACTGACACGTGAACGCAGCTCGTTACGTTTTCCTGTTCGACGTCACATAAATCATCCAAACGCAACTAACAGTTCACTATCAAGTGCTGCGCTGCTAGCCTAGCTAAAGCTAGCGCAGAAGCTACGCTCCGATGCTAGCGGTTTCCCTTTACGTCCAGTCTGCGTGCTGCGCCGCTCAAACCGTTCCAGGTATAAAAAACACACAGGCGACGTCACTGAAGATGGAGTCAAGCTCCATCCAGCTAGCCGGGCTAGCTAGCGACTCGGCTAGCGACTCGGCTAGCCTGCCGCGTATTTAAAACCGAGTCCATCTTCCCCCTCCTCGCCTCTCTTCCTGCTCCGCCTCCCTTTCAAACACAAACTGTCGAACACAAAAACGGTTTGCTCTCCTTCCCGTTGACTCGTCCTCAAGTCGGTTCCTCTGCCGA
Source organism: Clinocottus analis (assembly GCF_023055335.1). Lineage (NCBI taxonomy): Eukaryota > Metazoa > Chordata > Actinopteri > Perciformes > Cottidae > Clinocottus > Clinocottus analis. The sequence goes on along the minus strand of NW_027176233.1, from coordinate 40,098 downwards.
CCCGTCAATCAAACCCTCTGCCGACCCGTCAATCAAACCCTCTGCCGACCCGTCAATCAAACCCTCCGAGGACTGAAACTGCCTCCGGACCCTCGTCGGTCGGGTCTCTCCACCGTCTCGTGTCTGTAATAAACTCCGCGTATGTCGGTTAGCGCGGCGGCTTCGTGACGGACGAGTGACCTAAAGCCGGACTAAGTGTGTGTTTATTCTGAACTATAACAGTATGTTTATGGGATATAAAGTTGTGCAATGGTGTGTGAGTATTTGTAGTCATCGCTGGTTTTGCTGTAGGAGTCTCAGCGGCTGCACCTGTGAATGTACTTTGTATTCAGAGGTTTTTATTACAATAAACAAGTGCTGATCTCAGAAAAGATGCCGGTTTAGTTGTTTTTTTAAGAAACCTTTTGTCGAGTGTGTCCGTGAAGAGGTCACGTGACCTCTCGGTGTCTTCATAAAGACACTGAGGGGGGTTTTGTGTGTGTCTGTGTGTGTCTGTGTGTGTGTGTGCATACATGTTGTCATTTTCTGACGATTCCCCCGAGAGACGCTGTAAACGTCTCCAGCTGTTGGATCCAGACGGATCGTCAGGAATCTTTCGCCGGCCGATCAAAAGCCCGACAAGCCGCCGCCTGCAGCGCGGGCTTGTGCTCGTCGTCCGTCTGTGCACGTGCGTCTGTGCACGTGCGACGTCTCGCACGCCGCCTGCAGAGCATGTTCATGGTTCTCAGACGTCTGTGCATTTTAACACAAAACATCCCAACAATCAAACCGAAAGCTTTCACTCTCGATGAGCAGAAAGCCAAACGGGTCACTTAAAAAAAAAACTCATTTAAAAACATGGCGTCCAGCTTCATTAGCAGCACTCACTCATCCCGCCGTGTGGCCTTCAGGGACACCTGGTAATGCATCGTGCAGGTGAACCCGAGTGGAAAACTAAAAGTGGAAAAATGTCAACGTTTTCAAAAACAAGACACTTTTTCTGAAGATGAAAAAGTGGTCTATTGCTCCTCAAACACACGGATATTTGCATAATTTGAAGTGAGATAATACAGTAAAGCTTGTGAGTGTTTGGTTAAAAAACTTTTTTTTAAATATCTATTTTATTTATGGATCATAACTTATCACAAAATGCATCATATCTCTGACATACAAGTTTTTTTTTAAGCTCTGATCCCACCAGAAATGCCTTAACTTACTTCCTGGACCTTGAACGCGCCTCAAACCACAACATATATATACTCCTCTGTGATTGGTCAGCGGTTTTGGAGCTGTGACCACGACTCCAGGTGAACTTAATCCTCCCATGATGCATTGCTCCATGTGTTCAAATGCTCCAGTAATGTTTTTCAAGAAAAAAAAGATGGCGTCTACTCCTTTTTATATGTGGTTTATTCTGTTCGGGGTCAATCAGGGCTACACACACACACACACACACACACACACACACACACAAACACACACACACACACACACAACAGATGAGACAGTAATGAGGAAGCGAACCGACCAATCAGGGTTTGAAAGAACCAACAATGAGCCAATCAGAGGCAGCGGAGACGAACACTCAGGATGAGTTCAGGTTTCAGGACGCGAGACTCTGCATCCTATTCAAATATCCCTGTTCGTGCACGACCTTGATGACTGTGTGTGTGTGTGTGTGTGTGTGTGTGTGTGTGTGTGTGTGTGTGTGTGTGTGTGTGTGTGCTGAGGGCAGCTCTGCTCTCTGGTTTTTCTGCAAGAGTTCCAAGTTGTGGTCTTTTTTACCTTATCTTTAGTGGTAAATAAAGAGCTAAAGATGTCTTGTGTGTGTGTGTGTGTGTGTGTGTGTGTGTGTGTGTGTGTGTGTGTGTGTGTGTGTGTGTGTGAGAACCGGTCCATACTTAGTGCTGCTGTTATATTTTAATTAAAGCCGAACTGCGGGCTTAATTACTGCCATGATAAACAACACCTCTCTCTCTCTCTCTCTCTCTCTCTCTCTCTCTCTCTCTCTCTCTCTCTCTCTCTCTCTCTCTCTCTCTCTCCCCCACTCTTGTCATCAAAGCACCGACAAAACTCGCCCAGATGTAGACACACACACACACACACACACACACACACACACACACACACACACACACACACACACACACACGGAGCCTGCGGTCGTCTCGGTGGTGCAGCAGAACTGTGTTTATGGCTGTTAATGAAAACTGAGGCCGAAGTCCCAGAATCCCAACGCTAATCACCATCCAACTCTCTGGACAGGAGGGGGGGGGGCACGACACACACACACACACACACACACACACACACACACACACACACACACACACACACACACACACACACACACACACACACGACACATTCATGTCTGTACATGCAGAAGCAGGTGAAGGGTGAGTTTGTGGAGACGCAGCCGTCCATCTTCCTTCTTGCATATTAATGTGTGTGTGTGTGTGTGTGTGTGTGTGTGTGTGTGTGTGTGTGTGTGTGTGTGTGTGTGTGTGTGACCAGTAGCAACTCGTTGATGCAGAAAACAGAAACACAAAAAGTGTGATGAACCGTGTGACTTCATGCGTTCAGTGTTTGTGTCCACGAGGCTCAGAGGAGATACAGGAGGAATGAAGCAGGGAGCAGTATTAAAGGAGTATTTCAAGTATTAAAGTATTAAAGGAGTATTAAAGGAGTATTTCAAGTATTTGAGGAGTATTTTAATGAGTATTAAAGCATTAAAGGGGTATTAAAGTTTTATATAAATATGTAAAGTATTTAAAGGAGTGTGACTGGAGGAATAAAGTATTAAAGGAGTATTTCAAGGAGTAATAAATGAGTATTTAAAATATTCTATTCAAGGAGTATTTAAAGGAATATTTAAAGTATTAAAGGAGTATTTAAAGGAGTATTTGGTATTCAAAACCTAACTGACTAGTTTTGAGGACCTTCATCAATTCACACATTAATAGTTATTTTTATTGAAAATTCAACTACAAGTGTGTCCAATAAATCATTGAGTTAAAAGTTAATAACTGAGAAGTCAACAGGAAACAAATCAACTTAATTGTAAAATACAAAAATCCTCCTCCTCTTCATCCTCTTCATCCTCCTCTTCATCCTCCTCCTCGTCGTGTTTCCTGGCGGCTGTAACTTCACACCTTCAGTGTGAGCTCGTCAGAGCGAAGAGGTGAAGTTTATTCTGAGATAACTGTGTGATCGTTATTATAATTACATCAGTCACATCTCAGGTGTGTTCACCTCCAGCTTCACCTGGAAGGACTTAGCATCGACGCTAATTAGCCCCCGAGGTGACAAAATGTTATTTTATGTTTATTCGCATTAGACGTTAAATGAAACTATCTGCTGCTGCCACACGACGACCTCATGGTGGTGACTCACCAACGAGGTCAACGAGGTCAACAGAGGTCAATGAGGTCAACGGACCGTCCTCCATACAATGCCTAGAAAAATCTTGTTTGTTATGTTTTGCCTTTTCTCAATCCAATGCTGTGTCTTGAGCCTCAACGACAGCCCACAGACTCACAACGCAGCTTTTTGTGTAAAGATTTTGACCTAAAGAATCAGAAGATGAGCAACACATCACAATGAAACAAAGCAGTGGCCTGTTAGGAGTCAAAAAACTGTGTCGTTCGCTTCAAAAGTGGAAAAATGACTTAGTGGAACCTGATGGTCCACCGTACGGAAGCTTCACGTAAGGACTTCAACTTTTGTACTTCCTGATTTTTTTCGTTGGTTCTCGAAAGGTAAAAAAACCCAAAAAGATTCAGTAAATTGAAGTGAAATGAAACACAAAGCAGAACACGGACACACAGGAGTGTGTGTGTGTGTGTGTGTGTGTGTGTGTGTGTGTGTGTGTGTGTGATACAGCCGTGCCACAGGTTGTGCTCGCCGTCCTCGTGGCACCTTTCGTTGTGTGCGCTTGGCGGCTACTCCTCTGCTAACTCCGCGTTGAGTCGCTAACCCAATTAGCATCGAGGCGGTCAGCTGCTTTAGGACCCTGAAGGGGCGGGGCCTTGCTCAACATGGCTACGGCTGGCCGCTAACAGCTAGAAGCTAACAGCGCTAAAAGCACAAAGAGGAGCTCTGAATACAGACTTGACTCTCTGATCATGTGACTTTCCTCCTCGACATCTTCACAGAAATGATTTATGAAATATTAACGATGTGAGTGTCGAATGCGCAGCAGCACACGTCTGAAGAAAAGCGCCGCTGCACAAGATCCCCGAAGAAGCAGAACAAGAAAAAGGCGAAAATGCCAAATCGACAAAAAAAACCCTCCTGGATTATTCGCAGCAGTAACGTTTCATGGAGCCGAGGAAAACAACGAAATATGAATCCAAAACCAAAACGCAAAGGAAACTTCCAGCTGAGCGCTGACTCGGCTGGTTTCCTTCACCCAGCGCGCCTGAAGGCGGCGCCGAGGGTTCATGGAGCTCGCACAGCGCCGGCCGGCCGGAGAGCAGCGGCCGAGCGGGAAGCACTTCCTCCTCCGCGGAGGCTCGTCTTCCTCGTGGCAGGAAGCAGTTTCCACCTCGTTCCAGCGATGAAGAAGTTTATCGGCCAAAACTAAACCATGAATTAGATTCATTTTTATTTTCCTCCATTTGGCTTCAGACCCGCCAGCCGGTCCACGACTCATTTAGTCCTCGATGCCACCTGAAACTCCATGATGAGGACCAGGACCACCAGGACCAGGACCACCAAGACCAGGACCAGAACCACCAGGACCAGAAAGCAGGAACAAGGAACAAGGAAGCAGAACCAGAACAATAACTACAACCAGAACTAGAACCAGAACCAGGAACCAGGACAGGAAACCAGGGACCAGGAACTAGAACCAGGACCAGGAACCAGGACTACCAGGAACCAGGACCACCAAGAACCAGAGCCAGAACCAGAACCAAAACTAGAACCAGAACCAGGAACCAGCACAGGAAACCAGGAACTAGGACCAGGAACCAGGACTACCAGGAACCAGGACCACCAGGAAACAGAACCAAAACTAGAACCAGAACCAGGAACCAGGACCACCAGGAACCAGGAAGAAGGAACCAGAACCAAAACTAGAACCAGAACCAGGAACCAGGATGAAGGAACCAGAACCAAAACTAGAACCAGAACCAGGAACCAGGACCAAAACTAGAACCAGGAACCAGGACCAAAACTAGAACCAGGAACCAGGACCAGAACCAGAACCAGGAACCAGGATCACCAGGAAGAAGGAACCAGGACCACCAGGAACCAGAACCAGAACTAGAACCAGAACCAGGAACCAGGAATGAGTCAAGCGACGTTAGCTAAAGTATCTTCTGAACCACGACGTTGATTAACTCAATTTAAATTGCTGAAATACAGCAAAGCATTGTGGGAAGAGTTCTGTCCGAACAGAAAGAATGAAACCCACGTTTAGGTTTATGTCATCACATGAACCTCGTGGCCTCGCCGTCACTTCCGGGCGGCGGCCGTAACGTTTCACCAGATCTTTATGAAGTCATATTTCAATAAAAGACTCTAAAAGAAACTCCAACCTTCAACTAGAACCCGACAACGTCGCACAAAGACACACACACATCGAGAAAGAACACAAAGCAACACACACTCCCTTTGAGGGTCACACCTGTCCTCCTGTTCGTCACGTCCTCATTTCATTAGGACAAAATAAAATCACGTTTTCTGCTCAAAGCCCAAAAATGAGACGTGAACTGAACGAGTCGCAGTGTGAGATACAGTTCATTTTGGGTAGTATCTCACAGTCGGACGGGAAACATTCCTCCAGAGACTTTTGGACCATTTTGTGTTCTTCTGCTGCCCTCGCTGTTACTGTTTGCAGCAAGCCAACACACACACACACACACACACACACACACACACACACACACACACACACACACACAGCACACACACACACACACACACACACACACACACACACACAGCACACAAGACACAGAGCTTCCAAATAATTAGTGAGCCCAGAAGTCTGCAGCACTGTAGAGCCAGCAGTGTGTGTGTGTGTGTGTGTGTGTGTGTGTGTGTGTGTGTGTGTGTGTGTGTGTGTGTGTGTGTGTGTGTGTGTGTTCAGGTCTGGACCGTCCCCCTTAATGAGGAGACAGAGGACATACTGGTTTATAGAGGAAACCTTCCAAATCCCATTACTGCACTGGTTAGTGTGTGTGTGTCTTTACAAGTTGGAGTGTGTCCTAGTGTGTGGGTGTGTTTGTACATATTGTTGTGTTATTTGGTCTTTGTGAGTCTATATAAGTCTGTGTGTGTGTGTGTGTGTGTGTGTGTGTGTGTGTGTGTGTGTGTGTGTCCCACTCTGTCCTCAGTAAACAGCGACTTCTCATTAAAGCTTTCCGCTCGGCTGCCGGCGAGCGCCGAGTCCTGGAACCTGGATAATCCACTCCCTAACACACACACACACACACACACACACACACACACACACACACACACACACACACACACACACACACACTCTAAAGCCCTTTCCAGCCTGCTGACTTACAGCCCTTGCATCAACTCAACGGTCACCTGGAGGGAGAAAAAGATGGAAGGAGAAGCTGAGATAAGAAGACGAAGGAGGAAGAGGAGGGAGGGAGGGAGAGGAGGGAGGAAGGTCAGGAGAAACATGGGAAAGGGAGGTGGAAACTGAATATTTGCAGCGTTTGAGGTTGAGTAATGAAAGGAAGAGAAAAAGGAGGACAGAGGAAAGGAGGAAGGAAGGTGAGGAAGGGGAGGAAGTGAGGGAGCTAAAGAAGAGAGGAATCGTGAGGAGGAGAGCACCTCCTTCTGATCTCCTCAGTGCTATGAGGTTCATCCTCATTGGTGTAAACAAAAGATCTGGGAGGAGGAAGAGGAGGAGGAGGAGGAGGAGGAGGAGCAGCAGCAGCAGCAGCAGCAGCAGCAGGAGGGAGTGGGTGTACTTGTCGGGTTAATCCTCTCCATTAGCTCCTCTGTGTGCGGTGAGGATTAGCTTGTTGTCTGAGCTGCAGCAGCGAGGGCCAACCAGGGGCCTCCAGGCACGGAGACCCACCACGGGGCCTCCTTCTCCTCCTCCTCTTCCTCGTCCTCCTCTTCCTCGTCCTCCTCCTCCTCCTCCTCTCCATCCTGGAGCTCAGTTAGTTAGTTTGTTCAGCGCGTGGTGCTGAATAGCCAATGAGGGAACAGTTTAGAGGCCCTCCCCTCAATTAACCTCCTGGCATGAGGCACACACACACACACGCTCACACACACACACACACACACAAACACACACACACACACACACACACACACACACACACACACACTCTACTGATAACTCATGCATTGATATGCAAGATACAAAGTCATAAAGCCCAAACACAGATCGGGTCAGGTTGAGGCTGCTGTTCATAATTCATAGCACACAGAGACACACACACACACACACACACACACACACACACACACACACACACACACACACACACACACACACACTGTGAAACACACAGCTTAGCGTAGGATGCTGTATTTACAATTCGGGTCACACAAGCAGAGATAAAAACACACAGAGGCGAACACGGGTCAGTGACGCTGCCGGTGCTTCTAATGCAGAACACACACACACACACACACACACACACACACACACACACACACACACACGCTCTGGACATCGAGCTCCCTGTAGGTGAGCGATGACAAATAAAGTAACAGAAGAAGAAGTCTGAACTTCCTGTTTTGCGATGAGCGGATCACATTTCTGTGTGTGTGTGTGTGTGTGTGTGTGTGTGTGTGTGTGTGTGTGTGTGTGTGTGTGTGTGTGTGTGCGTGCGTGCGTGCGTGCGTGCACGCTCGCGTCACACATAGAGGACAACCAGACGTGTGTGTTGCTCCGGGGCAAATTTTACTTCCTGTAACCCGAAGCGTTTGATAGGTCGAGCTTGTTTCAGTGTGTGTGTTAGTGTGTGTGCGTGTGTGCGTGTGTGTGCGTGCGTGTGTGTGCGTGTGTGTGCCAAAACCTGGGAGGGAAAGCTGAGGGAGAGAAAGTCTGTGACGGACTTCAAACGGCACACAGACAGGCCGGCCTTCACATCACATCTCATCACTCCGGTGCATGTGTGTGTGTGTGTGTTTGTGTGTGTGTGTGTTTGTGTTTGTGGACTTGTGCACAAGTACGAGCACATTTAAATTTGGGTTTGTGTGTGTTTTTGTCGTCTGCAACTAAGAGAGGAAAAGGTTTGGGGACATGGCCGTGTGTGTGTGTGTGTGTGTGTTTATGTGTGTATGTTTGTGTGTGTGTCTGTGTGTGTGTTGCATGGAGGGAAGTGCTGTCCAGAGGGGAGATCTTCTTCTGCTCCAGTTATACCGGTCAGACACCAGCACAGTCCTCCACGGTCCACTTCCTGTTGACCTCTGACCCCTGCTGGCTGAGTTGAGGTCCTAAGGGTTTGTGTGTTTGTGTGTGTGTGTGTGTGTGTGTTTGTGTTGTGTTCCCCTTTTAAACCTCAGAGGCAAAAAACTGAAATTAATGAAGCGAAAACGGAGGACGACTAAATAATTTCCCGTCAGCGTCGACTTCCACTTACAGAAAATAACATTAACAAAATCCCATATATATATATATATATATATATATATATACATATATATATATATATATATATATATATATATATATATAATACACAGCATGTTTCATCACGTTTTGTTTTTTCCAAGCAAGTTTGATCTGTAACGGAGCTTTAACATGTTAGCTAACGGGATATCAAGCTGACTCGCTTGATATCCCGTTAGCTAACATGATCGAGTTGTGTTAGCTAACGTGATATCAAGTTAGCTAACGATTGATATCTTTGTAGAGTTTCTTCACCTCCCAGCTGTTTTTTAAGTTGAAAACGTTAGCTAACGTGATATCAAGCTAGTTAGCTTGATATCACGTTAGCTAACATGTTTGGGTTGTGTTAGCTAACGTGATAGCAAGCTCGTCAGCTTGATATCACTTTAGCTAGCATGTTTTGGGTTGTGTGTTGGCGTTAAAGTTGACGCGTCACATCAAAGATGATATATTGCAAAGATCACAACATCACCTTTTCTCCTCCTATCACTCCCAACTCTGAAATGCTGGCTGGCCACACACACACACACACACACACACACACACACACACACACACACACACACACACACCACACACACACACAGGTCTTGTTTTGTGACATGTCACGAACAGAACAAGGAGCACAAGCAGCAGATGAATCTCTGATGAGAATAATTCTTCTTTTCAAACGCACATGAACCTGAAACTATGAATGAGTGAAAGAAGCAAACGTTCTGACTCCACATTATTTTTGACATGTACTTCTCTGTGTAGAGTACACAAGGTATTAGTACACAGTGTACTCGTTCCCGGCAGCCGCTCATATTGCTCCGCTCTTAATGTTCTTCTGTGTTTTCCCTCCGACGCTGCGACCTCACAATCTCACCGCAGGGACCTGGAACAGTGTTTGTGCGTGTGTTTGTGTGTGTGTGTGAGTGTGTTTGTCTGTGTATATGTGTCTGTGTATATGTGTGTGTGTTATACAGCCGTGCCACAGATTGTGCTTGCCGTCGTGGCACTGGCGTTGCGTCCGCTCGGCGGCTACACCTCCGCTGACCGCCTCGCTGCTAATTGGTTAAGCGACGTTGAGTCACTTAACCAATTAGCATCGAGGCGGTCAGCTGCTTAAGGACCCTGAAGGGGCGGGGCCTTGCTCAACATGGCCACGGCTGGCCGCTAACAGCTAGCGCTAAAAGAACAAAGAGCGGCTCTGATAACAGACTTGACTCTCTGATCATGTGACTTTCCTCCTCGACATCTTCACAGAAATGATTTATGAAATATTAACGATGTGAGTGTCGAACAGAACACCTTCAGTCGCATGTAGTGGTGCTAGCTTGCAGTTAGCTCGTTGTTAGCATGTGGAAGGAGAACACGTGATGGTTGACGTTGTGGAAAATGCATCTCACTGTGAGCCAATACTGTAGTACAATAATGTAGTAATGTAGTACTATAATGTAGTAATGTAGTACTATAATGTAGTAATGTAGTACTATAATGTAGTAATGTAGTACTATAATGTAGTAATGTAGTACTATAATGTAGTACATTATACGGAGGTTGATTGTGTGTGTGAAACAATAAGAGAGAGTGTTTGATCACAAACACTCCACCTCGCTCGCCCTCGTCTACCACTCAGAACTGCTTCACACACACACACACACACACACACACACACACACACACACACACACACACACACACACACACACACACACACACACACACACAAACACTCTTCACAGTGATTTGATACCGATTTCTTTCCCTCAATCAGTTTCTGAGACGCTCTCTCTCTCTCTCTCTCTCTCTCTCTCTCTCTCTCTCTCTCTCTCTCTCTCTCTCTCTCTCTCTCTCTCTCTCTCTCTCTCTCTCTCTCTCTCTTTCTCTCTCTCCTTTGTAATTGGATCCCTGGCCTGCGTTTGCGTGGGCGGGAGCCAATAAGGGGCTTGGCTTCAGGATGGGGGCGGGGTCTGATTTGCATATTTAAGGAGTTTTTTATGCAGGCGGCAAGCGAGCATGTGGTTCTGTTTCTGTCAGAGAGACATCTTCCTCTTCCTCCTCTTCTTTCTCTTCCTCCTTCGTACAGAACAAACTGTAACTATTAAGATATTGTAAAAAGTTTTCAGGATGCCGCTTTCTGCTTTTTATTTATTTATTATTTGTATTTCATCAAACAGGACGAAGAAGAAAAAAAAGAGAGAAGAAGAAGAAAGAAGAAGTCGTCTTATTTTCTCCAGGATTGTTTTTTCTTCTTCTTCTTTTTTTCTCTTCTAATCTGCGATGCAAAAGAATTAAAGCATGGAGCCGAGCTGTTATCTCCTGAACGCAGAGAGAGAGAGAGAGAGAGAGGGAGAGAGAGAGAGAGAGGGAGAGGAGAGAGAGAGAGAGAGAGAGAGAGAGGGAGAGAGAGAGAGAGAGAAGGAGAGGGAGAGGGAGAGGGAGAGGGAGAGAGAGAGAGAGAGAGAGAGAGAGAGAGAGAGAGAGAGAGAGAGAGAGAGAGAGAGAGAGAGAGAGAGAGAGAGAGAGAGGGGGGAGAGGGAGAGAGAGAGGGAGAGAGAGAGAGAGAGAGAGAGAGAGAGAGAGAGAGAGAGAGAGAGGGAGAGAGAGAGAGAGAGAGAGGGAGAGAGGGAGAGAGAGAGAGAGAATAGGCGCGAGCTGAATAATGAATCAAACGCACCCCGAGAGCCTCTTCTAGTTTCCTCTTCTTGGCCTTAATATGGAGTCCTCTTTTTCCTTCTCCTCCTTTTCCTCCTCCTCCTCTTCCTCCTCCTCCTCTTCCTCCTCTTCTTCCTCCTCCTCCTCCTCCTCTCTGACTGATGTTGTGTAGCTGTCGCTCGCCCGCTGTCTCTCTGCATAATGTCGACCGAGCGACTGGCGGCTGCCGTCTGATCCGAGCAGCTGGCCGGCTCCCGGTGCATGCTGGGTAGCCGGTCGCTCCACACGTCGGGAGGAGTTTGTTAAAACTGTGAACTTAATCCGGGCGTCCAGCTGGGCCTCGACCCGATGCTGCAGGAGACGCTCCACACCTGAGGAGGGGAAACATGCGGCGGCCTCGCGATGCGGCCGCCGGGTTGAAGGACGAGGTCATAGCAGGAAACAGGAAGTTCCATAACTACTAACTACTCATACATAACTACTCATCTATAACTACTAAAGCATAACTACTCATCTATAACTACTAACTACTCATACATAACTACTCATGCATAACTATAACTACTCATGCATAACTATTCATGCATAACTACTGATGCATAACTACTCATCTATAACTACTCATGCATAACTATAACTACTCATGCATAACTACTAACTACTCATCTATAACTACTAAAGCATAACTACTCATCTATAACTACTAACTACTCATCTATAACTACTAAAGCATAACTACTCATCTATAACTACTAACTACTAACTACTCATGCATAACTACTAACTACTCATCTATAACTACTAAAGCATAACTACTCATCTATAACTACTAACTACTCATCCATAACTACTCATGCATAACTATAACTACTCATGCATAACTACTCATCTATAACTACTAACTACTCATCCATAACTACTCATGCATAACTATAACTATTCATCTATAACTACTCATGCATAACTATAACTATTCATCCATAACTACTCATGTATATCTATAACTACTCATGCATAACTACTCATCTATAACTGCTCGTGCACCATGATAATAATCATAAAGGGCGCGTGGTTATAATCGTGGTTATTGAGGTTTCTTTGATCTTTCCAGATGATGTCAGACGTCAGTCACAACATCGTGAGGCTCAACCGGCTCCGGTGCTTCAAATAGATGAATATTGAATATTGAATATTGTCGTAATCTGTCGTAATAGTGTCCGTTCATCAGAAGCTTCGTCTGCACCGAAGAGCCTCACAACAGTCTGCGATGAACATTTGAGGACTTCCTGTTCTGATGAGCGAGACAGCTGCTCCTGCAGAGCCCATCGGGATCACGTCGGGGTCACCATTTTATCGGCGGTTCACGGTCTTCAAGGCGGACGTCGTGGCGGTTTAATTCGCAGCACTTTGTCTAAACCCTCCGCCCGCTGACGCTAAACTGGCGGACGAGGAGGACGGCGTGTTACGAAGACGCAGCGGCAGGGACGATGATTATTTGGAAGATGAAAGAAAAGTATAAATAGAGAACAAACAAGCCAACAGATCCGCTTCCTCCCTCCACTTCCTCTCCTGCCGTTACAGATCATAACCGTCGTCACTTGAATGCACACGTTTTAATACGCGCGCATCATCTGTCAGCGCGGACGCTTCTGCAGACGTTTATGTTTATAATCACCGGCTCCGTGTTTATCCGTCCAGCGTTTATCTGTTTGATTTGTTTTGTTCATAACTGACAGAGCGCTTGACGTTTTAATTATTATTTTACAGTTGGTCATTGCTGCTGTGTGTGTGTATTTATATAATATTCATCATGTCGGTCCTGTCTGCTCTTTACCTTCATCCGTCCAGCTGCTTTTATTAAAGTCCTGTGACGCTCACACGCTGATTATGATTATGACTCATCGCCACGCAATTAACTATTATTCAGACACTTTTAGTAAATCTGATTGAAGTCGGAAATTTCAGATTTTGTTCCAGATGAATCGTCTTTTAAGACTTTTATTTTTTGGATTAGAATCTGCATTTCCTTCTCGATCTCTTCTTCTTCTTCTTCTTCTTCTTCTTCTTCTTCTTCTTCTTCTTCTCCTTCTGTTCCTCAGTAATTGGTCTTGCGGTGAGGAGTTTCTCTAAAGAGCGATCTGGATCTCTGGAGGCCGTCCTCGTTACATAAAAGGTCAAATACAAAACACACAAAACAGAGTAATCATGATGTCGTCCTTCCTGTAAATCTCCATATCTAACGAGCGTGGCGGTGACTCTCCACCGGCCGGCTCTGGAGAGCGCCGGCCAATCGGAGCGTCTCCCTCTGAGGCCTCTGAGGCGCTCGCCCCCCCAGCCTGAACATCTGCTCTCAATCTGCCGGGTCTGTGAGCAGCAACCTGCCACAGCCCAAACAGGAAGTGACACGGCAGCAGCCGGTACACCGGCGCTGCCGGAGCAGCCGTCCAAACCAATCAGACGGAACCTGAACTCATCGCGGAGTGTGTTCGGGAGACTCGATCAGCTGCTGCTGACGAGCGCCAACATGGCCGCCAACGAAGATGCTAATATGGCCACTAACATGGTCTGCCAAGATGGCCGCCAAAATAAATGCTTACATGGCCAGCAAAATAGCCGCTAACATGGCCGCTAACATGGTTTGCTAACATGGTTTGCCAACATGGCCATTAACATGGCTGCTAACATGGCCACCAACACGGCCGCTAACATAGATGCTAACATGGCCACCAGCATGACCGCCAACATGGATGGTAACATGGCCGCTAACATGGCCACCAACATGGCCGCCAAAATAAATGCTTACATGGCCGCCAAAATAGCCGCTAACATGGCCACTAACATGGCCACCAACACAGCCGCTAACAAAGATGCTAACATGGCCACTAGCATGACCGCCAACATGGATGGCAACATGGCCGCTAACATGGCTGTTAACATAGCCGCTAACATGGCCACCAACATGGCCGCCAACACGGCCGCTAACAAAGATGCTAACATGGCTGTTAACATAGCCGCTAACATGGCCACCAACACGGCCGCTAAGAAAGATGCTAACGTGGTCACCAGCATGACCGCCAACATGGATGGCAACATGGCCGCCGGAGGACGAGCTGCTGAGCGCAACAACAAAAAACGTCACGTTACTTTCCCGACTTCCTATTGGTTCTTGGGGAGCCGGCCCCTTTTTTTTGTTTGCGACCTCTTTTCTCAAATTTAGACAATTTTTTAGTTTCACGTTTTAAGGCCGTTGCATATGAAACATGCCCGTGTGTCGCATGAAACATTGCAGAACAATCTCAGCTCTATAGATAATGAGGCACCATTGTCATGAGGAACACGTATAAAGAGATATTATGACCCTAAAGCTGAAAAACTGAAGCTCAATTTTGAAGATTCTTCCCATCTCTTGTGAAAACATAACTTTACTCGTGTGGACGATCTGTTTCGGTGATGGTCGTTGGTTTGCAAACGTCTTCGGTTCACAAAAGCAGTGGAACATATGAATGAAATGGTAGATACATGTAAATAAATGTCTCATAGGATGCTGGTTCAGAACCCTCTGGCACTGCAGTGGTTCAAGTCCCGGTGAATCCTCCATGAGGAAGTTACTCATGGAGTCCCACAAGGTTCTGTGCTCGGACCATTTTTATTCACGTTGTATATGCTTCTTTTGGAGAATATTATGACGCACAAAATACACAATATGTAATCTTTTGGAACGCTGCCCTTCGGGTTCTTGTTGTGGAGAACCAGCTGCGTTTGTGTTGCAGAGTGTGTTCATTTTCTTGATTGTCAGGCGGACATTTTGAAATTTAGACGCAACACAAGCAGAGTTACATCCATGTAAATAAGAGAATCTCTTTAATGCGTTTTCATA
>NW_027176233.1:20000-22500 GCF_023055335.1 Clinocottus analis | reverse complement strand
GTCATAGTTTCCACTCTCTCTGTGTTTCCGTGGCGTTTGGAGGTCAAAGTGAATGTTTTTGGTTCCATTCCGTTGTTTCTCCTCGTCGTCTTCCTCACCCTCCTCGTCCTCGTGCTCACACGAGTCGACAGCAGAGCCGCTGGTGTGACGCAGCAAAAATAAACTTTACAGCTTCACAAGAACATGTGAGTCTGTTTACATGTTTATAACACAACCATAAACATGAACATAAACCACAAAAGTGACTCGAGAGAGCTTCTGAAGTTGTGGAAATACACATTTCCATATGGCTAGCTAGATGCTACGCATGATTAGCGCTCCTGTCTATCGACCAGGTTGCAGCCAGAACTCTGAGATATGACTCGCTGATGGATGAGTGACGCCTGCTTGATGTGTTGCTGCATCTCCAGCCCCTCTGTTGTGGACCAGAGGCGTTCAAGGTGCAGGAGGAAAGTTAGGGCATTTCAGCTCTCAGGGACCGAAACCCACGGTACACGAAATAAATCTAAATTATTACTAAAAATATTTAACTTCACTTAATCCAAGTCAATAAGAGATAATGTGAACATGTAGTGATGTTTCATAGGAGATCATTTGCATAATTAAAGAGAGGAAATACGTCCCGGATGTTTTTTTCTTCTTCCGGAAATTATTATTATTTTTTTCTTTCCTGTTTTCTATCATCAACCATTACGAGTTCCTTAACCAGTCCCTTAACTAGTCCATTAACCAGTCCCTTAACTAGTACCTGAACCAGTTCCCTTAACTACTCCATGAACCAGTGCCTTAACTAGTCCCTTAAATAGTCCCTGCACCAGTCCATTAACTAGTCCCATAACCAGTCCCTTAACTAGTCCTTGAACCAGTTCCCTTAACTACTCTCTAAATCAGTGCCTTAACTAGTCCCTGAATCAGTCCCATAACCAGTGCCTTAACTAGAACCAGTTTCTTAAATAGGTCCTGAACCAGTCCCTTAAATAATCCCTGAACCTGTTGCTTAACCAGTCCTTAACTAGTCCCTGAATCAGTCCCATAACCAGTGCCTTAACTAGAACCAGTTTCTTAAATAGGTCCAGAACCAGTCCCTTAAATAATCCCTGAACCTGTTGCTTAACCAGTCCCTTAACTAGTCCCTGCACCAGTCCCTTAACCAGTCCCATAACCAGTCCCTTAACCAGTCCCATAACCAGTCCCTTAACTAGTCCCTGCACCAGTCCCCCCCCCCCCCCCCCGTGTCTGCTTCCTCAGAGAGCTTTACTTCCTCAGAGGAAGATAAATCGCGTCACGCTTTATTTCCTCCAGAAGGAAAAAAAAAACTTCTGCAAACTTCCTCTGTGACACAAAGTGTGACGGGAAGTTTATCTGCAGCGTCCTCGTCTCCTCGCTCACATTATCTGTGTGCCGCTTTCCAGGCCGGCTGTTCGAGTCCTCAGAGCCCGCTTCGCCTCAGCGGAGGAAGAGGAGGAGGAAGAGGAAAGAGGAAGAGGAAGCGTGTCTGTTGAAACAAGGACGCTCTGATGTAAATCTCTGGCGTCGTCTGAATTCACGAGTAAACATAAAAGGAGGGTCGTTAACATTTATGACGTTCCTGGTTTTATCTGGAGGAGACGAGGAAGGAGGAGACGAGGAGAAGGAGACGAGGAAGGGGGAGACGAGGAGAAGGAGACGAGGAGAAGGAGACGAGGAAGGAGGAGATGAGGAGGAGGCTCCTCCGTGTTCCAGTTCAGGCTCATTTGGGAAAATTAAATTCGAACACGGATGAGGGAAAAAAAAAAAGTTGTAATCTAATGTTAAAATGCTTCGAGGAGAGAAAACTAATTACACATATTCATATATTTTTTAATAATTTAAAAACGTTTTTTTGTGCCATTGAGTCCTTCGTCCTCCTCCTCTTCGCTCGTGAAACAACACGAAGCTGAAGCTGCGTTTCTTGAAGCGTAAACAAGAGCAGATTTCCCCGGAGAGCCGGATCGCCTGATTGATCCTGAAGGCAACACGACGGCGCCGCCGCTCCTCGACACGCCGTCACCTGTTCTTCTGGAGGACAGGAAGCGGGATGACAGGAAGTTGAATGACAAGAAGAGGGAGGACAGGAAGTGGGGTGACAGGAAGTGGGAAAAGAGGAAGTGGCGGTTTGAAAGTGCAGAAGAGAAAGAAATGATCAGCGAGGAAACGAGAAAGACGAACACACACAGAGTTACGTTAGCACGTTAGCACGTTAGCATCCAGCGTGTTGAACCCCTCAGAAAGATAAATAGTACACGTTTATAATTAATAATTAATGAATAGTACAGAGACGTTGCAGTACTCCTAGTCTATGTTGTACATTCTTAGAAATACTTCTTGTATATTATTCAGATTTTCATCTCTTCATTTGTTTTAGTTTCATTCAGTTTCTTCTTCCGCGAGTCCCTTTAACTGGGACGTCAGCTGCTGGTTTCACTGGGACGGCGTTACGAGCTGGCGACGCCCCATTAATAACTCCCAGATCCCCAGATGC
>NW_027176233.1:0-12500 GCF_023055335.1 Clinocottus analis | reverse complement strand
GTCGCTGCTCTTTGTGAACTATTAACGACTTTAAAAATACACTCTGAGCTTTAATTAATTTCCTTTTAAAAAGGGAGAGGTGTGTGTGTGTGTGTGTGTGTGTGTGTGTGTGTGTGTGTGTGTGTGTGTGTGTGTGTGTGTGTGTGTGAGAGGATAAAAGGGATGAAGACTCTGCCAGCAGAGCTGTGACTCGGCTCTTTTTTACGAAGGTAAACGTTTGTGGTCGCGTTGTGTTCGCTGTCGGCGTTAAAGCTGTAACTCTCCACGCCGTCGTCTCCGAGGATTTAAACCAAACCACGAGGACGAGCGCCTCGATGTTCATGAAGACAACACAAACGTAGACAACAAGCGTGTGGAGGGAGGCGGAGCTGAAACACTGAAACACTGAAACAGGTTCAAACCGGAGTCACACAGTTCGTAGCTCGTATGAAAGATGAAGAACTTTATTCATAAATATCAGCGACGTGGTTTCATGTTTTATCCATAAAGAAGACAAAAGAAACACTTGATGGTCCAACAGAGAGCCAGCGACCAGTTAGTCTGAAAGTAAAGACAAGTACACTACTAGTTAGGGTTAAACTACTACACTACTAGTTATATTTAGCCAACTAAACGATGTAGTTAGGTTAACACAACACAAATACTAGTTAGGTTTAAACTACTAAACCACTAGTTAGATTTAAACAACTACACTACTTAGTTAGGTTAACACAACTACTAGTTAGGTTTAACATACAAAGCTACTAGTCAGGTTTAAACTACTAAACTGATAGTTATGTTCAAACAACTAAACCACTAGTTAGGTTAACACGACACAGCTACTTGTTAGGTTTAGGCAACTAAACCACTAGTTAGATTGAAACAACTACACTACTTAGTTAGGTGACCACAACTACTAGTTAGGTTTACATAACTAAACTACTAGTTATGTTCAAATAACTAAACTAGTAGTTATTTTGAAAGACAACCTGACCCGTGCTGCTGGTTTGTAGAACACTAACTAGCAGTGACGTCTCCTGCGATACAATCTGAACCTTTAGTTTGTTACGACACTTCAGATTCACATATTAATGCATCAGAGCTCTGATCTTCATCTTCATCTTCATCTCTGGTCTTCTGGTCCACGCCTCCTCGCCCTAACCCTCTCTCTCTCTCTCTCTCTCTCTCTCTCTCTCTCTCTCTCTCTCTCTCTCTCTCTCTCTCTCTCTCTCTCTCTCCTCCTCTCTCTCTCTCTCTCTCTCTCTCTCTCTCTCTCTCTCTCTCCCTGCAGACCTTCGGCCTCTCCCCGACGTGGCGATGACCGGTAACTGCACCCGCGAGTGCACCGAGTTCGGCCACTCCGACTCCTGCTGGATGCCCGGCGGCGAGCCGTCCCCGACCCACAAGGTGTCCCTGAAGGCACCGCAGCTCTCCACCTTCGTGCCTTACCAGGAGACGGACGGGCCGGAGCAGCTGATGGCCAACGGCAGCCCCAAGCCCCCGACGGAGGAGCGCGGGCCGGGCGGCGGCGTTGGCGGCGGCGGCGGCGGCGGCGTTGGCGGCTCCAAAGTGGCCAACATGCGCTTCATGACTCCCTACAGCAGTGCCTACGCAGGGGGCGGAGACTCGTCCGGTAAAGACTGCGGCCTGGAGGAGATCCCGCTGAGCCAGGCGGCGGTGGAGTACCACTCCGCCGCTACTCCCACCGGCCACGCCTCCAAGAGGGAGATCTACCTGTGAGGGCTCCCTCTCTGTCTCTTTACACCTTTTAAGCCCCGCCTCTCCACCACGCCCCCCGCCGCTGCTCGCCACGCCCCCTCCTCCCTCACTGCCGCCCCCCTGTGCCTAAATCTGGCTGCTCGCCGCCTCCTCCTCCTCCTCCGCCCCCTTTTCTTCCTTTTTTAAAAATAACTGCATCCACCGTACAAGGCTTTAGACCCCGCCCCCTCCTCCTGTTAGCAACCAATCACGTGTAAGATAAATTTCAAACCAACGGAAGAGAAAAAACACGCGGCCGAATGTAAACTCCACCACATCGTTGTGATAATTTAATGGGGAAACTGTTTAGCGACTCCGGTATTTGAGTTGGATTTTTTTTGTGCTTTAGGCTTCGTGTGTTGGAACAGAAAAATATTTAAAAAAAAGAAAAAAAACAAACCCTCCTTCGGGGAAGAAGGGAACTGTTTGTAAATCCTTCTTCAGTATTCTGTGTATTGATATCTATCCTGAATATTCTGTTTTTTTGGGGGGGATTTTCCTTTTTTTTGAGCCGGTTGCATCAAATCAACCGCGTTCGCTCCGGCCCGGGAACGCCGCCGCCGCCGCCGCCGCCGCCCTCTCGGAGACGTTCCTCCGTCAGGTCGGTTCTCCTTTGGTTTGTTTTATTGGTTCTCTCTTTTGTTTTCGGTGTACAGAGCTGTAAATACTACGGTGACGAGAGGAGAACGTCAGAACTGAACCTTTTTGTTTTTTGTTGGGAAAGAACCAACGTTCCCGCCTGAGGGAACCTGGACTCTGGAGCGTCACCGCCGAGTGACAAACACCAGACTCGTTGTTTTGGCTTCGTTTCCCTCCGTTAGCTGGTTTTTGGGTCCACGAGCGGCGGAGTCGCTGGAGGGTCTCAGACGTCTCGGTTCAGGAGTTCACGTCACCTTGAACTCAACATCTGAGACGGGGAAGAGATTTATTTTGGTTTTCTCTTTTAAAATGACAATTTAACGACGTGACGATCACAATTTCATTTGAGAGCTGAAGGATGAATCTTATGCTTTGAGTCTTGAAATCAAGCAAAAGTGTTAAAGTGTCTTCTTCCATGAGAAGGTGGAAAGAGAATTATTATTATTATTATTATTATTATTATTATAAACAGCATTTAGAACCGGTCTCTGGGGGAAGTGTGACGAGCAAGAATCACTTTTAAATCTCTTTGTTTAGACGAAACCAATCGATTCACTTTGTTCATTTACTAATGTAAACTTTGTGCTGAAGGTAACGCTGGAAACACCATGAAAAATGCCAAAAAGAAGCTCAAAACATCCCGAAAAAAAACACTGAAAAAGACCCGAACCGCATCACGCAGAAAACACGCTAAAAAACACGCTGAAAACCACGCTAAAAAACATGCTGAAACACGCTGAAAAACACACTGAAAACACGCTAAAAAACATGCTGAAAACACGCTGAAACGCGCTAAAAACACGCAGAAAACACTACTTTCCTCTGAGCCAATCGGATTGCTTTCTGTTGCTGCTCTTCGATGCTTTTTTTTTCATATATTGCACCACGTATTGTACAGTATATGTGCAATATATTGTTCATATATTGCACATATACTGTACAATACGTGTGCAATATATTTGGAACAATATATGAACAATATATGAACAATATATTGTTCATATATTGTTCACATATTGTTCACATACTCTCCATGCATCGTTCATATGTTGCACGTGGAGCGCCGGCTCTGCGTGGGCGGTCACATCCTCCTCGTCGCTGCAGGCCGACTGATTCATGGTCGTTGTGTCCGGCTGTTCGATCCCCGCGGCGCCGGTGTTCCTCTGTGCAAACACACACACGCACACACACACACACACACACACACACACACACACACACACACCAGCTCCGCCCCGTGACAGAGATGGAGAGTTTGCGCGCTCTCCTCCTTCCTTCTTCCTCCTCTGGTGATTTAAGGCCGGCGCTCGGCGCTCTGATTGATGACTGACGCCGTCGGAGCTCCACACGACGCCGCCGAGCGCCGCAAACAACTCGCTTTCTTTCTCCTCGCCGGACTCCCAGGTGGAAACGGTGCTGCGCTGCCTCCGCTAAAGCCGGAGGAGGAAGAGGAGGAGGAGGAGGAGGAGGAGGGAGGGAGGAGTCGTGTAGCGTCGGTTTAGCATCCACTCTTTAGCACCAATTAACCCCAGAAGAAGAATAGCAACCTCTGGTGACCTCTGGTGACCTCCAGCGCTGCTGTTGGCTTCACCCCAGACTCTGTGTGTGTGTGTGTGTGTGTGTGTGTGTGTGTGTGTGTGTGGTGTGTGTGTGTGTGTGTGTGTGTTTTGAAGACCTTTTCTCCTCCACAACTGGATACAATACATAAATATTGAGACAGAAAAGATAATTCAGAGGTAAGCGACGCTCTCAGCTCCACGTCCAGTTTAGAGATGAAACCAGTTCCACCCCGGACTGGGAGGAAGAGTTTCTCACTGAAACAGGAGAAAACACTGTAGTTCACATGGTTCCTATAGTTTCGGCTCATGTTGTAAATTTATGCAACAACAAAAAAAACATTGTAAAAAAAAAAATCTGAGTAAAAATTTGTAAATTTCTGCAAAAGTTCGAAGACAAGTTGATGTTAAACATCTGGATCGTACAATACAATACACATGGTACACCGTGTGTGTGTGTGTGTGTGTGTGTGTGTGTGTGTGTGTGTGTGTGTGTGTGTGTGTGTGTGTGGATGGAGTTGGCCCTCAGATTTTTGGGTCTTGAGGCTTCCTGTCAGACTACAATCACTTCCTGTTCCCTGGAGGAACACCTGAACCTCCATCAAGCCCCGGGAGAGCGGCTGTCACCACACACTGACAGCCTGTGTGTGTGTGTGTGTGTGTGTGTGTGTGTGTGTGTGTGTGAAAGCAGAGCGTCCACCTTCCCAACTTTTTCTTCCCAAATCCGCTTCCGTGACCGAAAGAAGAAAGAAAGTGTTGAAACTTTTCATATTCAAACGTCCAGAGAAGATAAATAAACTTCTTAATTCATTCATTCATTCATTAATTAGAGTTCAGACATGTGAAATTGATCAGCCGTCGATCAGACATGGATATCCATCACTATCTGAGTGTTGCAGTCGGAGCTCTCCTCCACTAAACGTCTTGGCACTGAGCAGGTGCTTTATAATAAATTAAAGTGCACTAGTTTGCTTCTCGAGCACTTCTAGACGTACTGATTTATGACTCAAACGCATAAATGTCTTCAGAAAATGCTTTAAAAAAAAGACATATTGGTTTTCTCCTGACGGGCATTATTTATGTAAGGAGGTTTATGTAAATCACGGCTGTTATTTAAAGAAAAACACACAGACTGTGTCTCAAATTGTTATTTTCTGGAGTAATGGCTGCTTTAAAGCCGCATTAATCACAGTTTCTCAGAACAATGAATCCAATCACTTTTGTGCCGCAGTGATGCGTCATCTCGTCTGCCGCTCCATCTCTTCCATCTCCTTCAGCCTCTTCCATCTCCTTCAGCCTCTTCCATCTCCTTCAGCCTCTTCCATCTCCTTCATCTCTTCCATCTCTTCCATCTCTTCAGCCTCTTCATCTCCTTCATCTCTTCATCTCCTTCAGCCTCTTCCATCTCCTTCATCTCTTCCATCTCCTTCAGCCTCTTCCATCTCCTTCATCTCTTCATCTCCTTCATCTCTTCAATCTCCATCTCCTTCATCTCTTTCCATCTCCTTCATCTTTTCCATCTCCTTCAGCCTCTTCCATCTCCTTCAGCCTCTTCCATCTCTTCATCTCTCCATCTCCTTCAGCCTCTTCCATCTCCTTCATCTCTTCATCTCCTTCAGCCTCTTCATCTCCTTCAGCCTCTTCCATCTCCTTCATCTCCTTCAGCCTCTTCATTCTCCTCCAGCCTCTTCTATCTCCTTCAGCCTCTTCCATCTCCTTCATCTCTTCCATCTCCTTCATCTCTTCATCTCCTTTCAGCCTCTTCCATCTCCTTCATCTCCTTCAGCCTCTTCCATCTCCTTCAGCCTCTTCCATCTCCTTCATCTCCTTCAGCCTCTTCCATCTCCTTCAGCCTCTTCCATCTCCTTCATCTCCTTCATCTCTTCCATCTCCTTCAATCTCCTTCATCTCGTTCATCTGGTTTTGGTTCTGCGGTTCTTCTTGTCCGGTGCAGCTGCTCATCAGCTGGTGGAGACCAAACCCGGAGCCACAAGAGAACCAACACAACTCAACACGAGCGCTGTTCCTCAAGATGTGAGAAGTAATAACTTTATGAAGTGATGACGTGTCGGGTGTTGTGTTCACGGCTTGCTCTGCTGCCCCAAGTGGCCAAAAAAAACTATTCAAAGCAGCTTTAACGAAGTATTATAATTGTTTAGTCTCTGTTTGTGCTTTTACGATGAAAAAGTGAGAATATTTTTCACACAAAAATGATATTTGCCAAATTGTTTTCATTGTGTTTCTGGGTGCAGCTGATTGTTATAAAAATGTTTAGTTGAATTTAATATAAGTGATGTTTTGGTTAACGGACCTAAATGTAAGAAGATTCTCATCTGGTTGAGTCACAAAACATCTGCCCGGGTTTCCAAAGAAACAGGAACAACTTTAATGAAAAGAGTTTTAAAGCAACGAGAGTTCAATGAAGAAAAGTCAAACTTTTTAATTCAGACGAGTTTTAAACTCAGACGTGAAACATTCATGTTTCTTTTGGGTTTCTGAGTCTTTCACCAACAACACAATCATTTCACTCCACGTTTCCTCCACAACACCGTGACGTCACAACGCAACGCGGTGACGCTACGTGGTGGCGCTACGTGGTGGCGCTACGTGGTAGCGCTACAATGTGACACTACATGTTGACGCTACGTCGTGGCGCTACGTCGTGGCGCTACAATGTGACACTACATGTTGGCGCTACGTCGTGGCGCTACGTCGTGGCGCTACAATGTGACACTACATGTTGGCGCTACGTCGTGGCGCTACGTCGTGGCGCTACGTCGTGGCGCTACGTCGTGGCGCTACGTCGTGGCGCTACATCGTGACGCTACGTCGTGACGCTACATTGTGACGCTACATTGTGAGGTTACATCGTTACATTGAGACTTTGTTCATTATGACATCACGTGATGAAAGTGGGAGGGGCTTGCTGTCCTTTGGTTGTGTACGATACCGGGGGCGGAGCCTCTGAAACACGAGGCCTCGGCTGAGCATGAATCAAGCCAACTTTATAAATATTATACATTTTTGTTGTTGTCGCAGTTGTTTTATAAATGTTATGGAATCAACACTGCTGTGGACATATTGTATGAATATAATGGACGTGTAAACAATGTTTTTTTTCTATTTTCGAGCGGGCAGAAACTGTAATCTGGGTTTTTTTCTGTTTCTTTTACCCTGTCGTGAAAAAACCTAACGATTGTTTTTTTCTCACGCTAAAAAAACCCGAAACAGAAGTCAGCGCGCTCAGTTTCAGCTTGTGATGCGATCGCAAGTTTTTATGGTTTCATTTCTCAGGATATGAGACGATTCGCCTTAAAAAAAAACAACGCGAGCAGCACACGGACGATTCTTAAGCTCACGAAACGATGACGGAGTCACGGCGAGGCGTTAACCCCCGAGTGTTTCCTTTTTACCAAGAAAGAAAAAGACAAAACCACAAAATAATGGATGAGATTAGGAAACTATGTAATTATCTCTGAATAATTATATAAAACACAGCTGCATAATTTGTAGAATTCTTAGAAAACCAATGATATATATATATATATATATATATATATATATATATATATATATATATATATATATATATATATATATATATATATATATACATGAGCTCCACAAAGATTTAATTTTATGGAGCTCCAAAAACTTTGTTTTCTCCATAAAATGTATTTTGAAAAAATAGCGAAATCATTTGAAATTTCAAAGACGATTTTAAAGCTGATAATACAATTGTTATTTTAGAGCAAAGGTTTTTTAAAACTAAATATCAAAGCAACGGATAGATTATTAGCCTGTAAACGTAGACGGAACAAAGTCGTCGCCACTAAAAATACATATTTATTAATAATAACTGTTAGCGGAGACGATGAAGTCGTCGTCTTGAGACTTTGATGTTTCCAGAAGTTAGAGCATTGAATTTATGGTAAGAAAAAACTTTAATTATCGTGAAATAATTTGTTGTTTTCTGGAAGATTACATACCTTTAAAATGTAAAAAAATATTTAAAAACTACCTGTTTTTTCCGGCTCAAGCCTCCGTACTTTAAAAGGACGGAGTGTGAAATATTTCTTGATTTTTAAAAAAAAAGTTTCCTAGAAGAAGAGCTGCCGATCCCTCGTCTGTCGCCTAATTGTTGGTTCTATTTATCTTGAAACTGCGCTTAGTGAGGCCTTGTTTTCTGTACAGTTTTATGTACATGCAGGTGGAGGTTAAAAATAAATACATGAAGATGAAGAACTCGATATATATTCAAGCGGCGTGAAGGAAATCGGACCCTGAACCTGAAACGTCGTCTGAAGCTCGAAGCCTCTGATGAACGACGGAGCCGAGACTCTCAGAGTCGCTCGTCCTCCGCTTTCCTTTTCTCTCCAACTCTTCTTCATCTCTTTCTTTTCTTTCATTGTTTTTTTCGTCGTCTTTCTTTTTTGGTTCCTGGGAGGACGTTGGGTCGATGTGTTTGAGCCTCATCTGTTATCTTTTGATCAGCATCCGCATGTTGAAAGAAGAAAAAGAAGAAAAAAAATATGTGGTCTTTTATTTTTGCTGAGCAAATCAAAGAAATGATATCTTGTAATTACTCCTTCCTTATAGCTTTACAATAAAATACATTCAGTCAACGGACGCTGGTCGTCTCCGTTTGTTCTGCACCAAGACGACGGCGGCGGGTCGCGGACCCGTTGAAAACAAGGAGGGGGGGGGGGCAACAAACACACAACCACGGGCGGGGGATAGAAACCAGGTCGGTGGTTTTGCTGCCGAAACCGAACTTTGGTGGACAAGTAGACGAGTAGACAGGTGGACAAGTGGACAGTAGACGAGTAGACAGGTGGACAAGTGGACAGGTAGACGAGTGGACAAGTAAGCAGGTGGACAGGTAGACAGGTAGATAGCTGGACAGGTAGACAGGTGGACAGTTAGACAGGTGGACGAGTGGACAAGTAGGCCAGGTGGACAGGTAGACAGGTAGATAGTTGGACAAGTGAATAGGTAGATAGGTGGACATGGCGGCCAGGTGGACAGGTGGACAGTTAGACAGGTGGACAGGTAGATAGGTTAACAGGTGGAGAGGTGGACAGGTTAACAGGTAGACAGGTGGACAGGTAGACAGGTTAACAGGTGGACAGGTAGAAAGTTGGACAGGTGGACAGGGAGATAGTTGGACAGGTGAATAGTAGATAGGGGGACATGGCGGCCAGGTGGACACATAGACAAGTAGACAGGTAGACAGGTGGACAGGTAGAAAGTTGGACAGGTGGACAGTTAGACAAGTAGACAGGTAGACAGGTGGACAGGTAGAAAGTTGGACAGGTGAACAGGTAGACATCCATGTGTCATCCAGCTCACCCGTTGGCCCTTCAGCTGACGTTTCAGTCGTTGGTTTGCAGCCCTTTCATTGGCTCAAACGTCAGCTCACCTGTTGGCCGACGGCCCGCCAGCGCTCGTCTCCTCGTTCATCAGGACGAAGTTAAAGCGAAACGCAAAAAAAAACCGTGACCAAGAGGATAAATGTCAGCCGTTCCCTCGGCTCAGAATAATACGTTCACCAGAAGCGTCCAGATGATGAAAGGTCCGAAGAGTCGGGATCCGACCTCCTGTTGGACGGCCGTGTCCCCGCCCAACCACGGCGCTCCGTTTAGCCGCCGTCATCCTAAACGTTGCTCAACAGCTTCCTCTGGAAGGGAACGGCCTGAAACAGACAAACGGCGTTCAAGCGAACGGAGAGCGGAGAATAAAAAGCATATCAGTGCAAAGAGACTCTGACAGAGGTCGAATGAACGGCGACGGAAAAGGTATTAACACGTCGGAACCGATTTGCGAGACTTCCCTTTGCCGCTTTAACCGAGCGGCTTGTTCTCGTTTGTGGGAAACGACTCTTTTTTACTGAAGCTACTGCTGAACAAAGCTTCTCTCGGTTCTCCTCCCGGGGGTTTGCTGTCTTTTAATTAGCCTTCTGGGACCACGGAGAGCCTTGAAAACACAACAACGATCTTTTTTCAACCCCAGGAGACCGTTTGTTCGATCCCCATCTGAAACACCGGCTCTCTCTCGAGGAGAAAATGACTCTGCCTCTCTTTTCTTGAGTTCATGTCTCAATCTTAGTTTCTAGTCTTCTTCTACACAGCATGATGTTCATTTAGTGAATAATGGTCATTTAGAGTCAAACAGAACATAAGCAAAGGGCGCTTTAGGGGCGGGGCTACGAGGTGATTGACAGCGGTAACGGCTTTGTCCCATCTGAGAGCTCAACTTTAAAACCTAATGAGATGGCGACGGAAAAAAAACAGATGAAAACAAGCAAAACCAAGATGGAGACGGGAAAAACCAAGATGGCGACTAACGAAAACCAAGATGGCGACTAACAGAAACCAAGATGGCGACTGACAAAAACCAAGATGAAGACGGTAAAAAGACAAGATAGCGACTGGCCAAACCCCAATATTTACCATAAAGACACATTGAAGGGTGGCAACTGACAAAAAACAAGATGGCCACTGAAAATACCCAAGGTGGAGTGGGCAAAAAAAAAACAAGCTGCAAGTGACAAAAACAAGATGGCCACTGACAAAAAACCTAAGGTGGTGAACATAGAAAACCAGATGGCAACTGACAAAAACAAGATGGCCACTGACAAAAAAACAAGATGGCCAATGAAAAATACCCAAGATGGAGATGGGCAAAAAAACAGCTGGCAAGTGACAAAAAAACAAGATGGCCACTGACAAAAAACCTAAGTTGGTGAACATAGAAAACCAAGATGGCAACTGACAAAAACAAGATGGCCACTGACAAAAAATCCAAGGTAGTGTACGTAGAAAACCAAGATGGCAACTGACAAAAAAAAAGATGGCAACTGAAAAAAAACAAGATGGCCGCTGAAAAATACCCAAGGTGGAGATGGGCAAAAAAAAAAAAAGCTGGGAAGTGACAAAAACCAAGATGGCCACTGACAAAAAACAGATGGAGATGGGCAAAAAACAAAGATGGCGACAGTAAAAGACAAGACAGCCACAATATTTCCCAACAAAGACACTTTGAAATAAATGTTCACGTTCAGACGACTCTGAGGTCATCAGGGCCTCCCGAGGAAGACGCCGCCCTCCTCTTCCTCACCCTCGTCCTCTCAAAATGTTTCCGCCTCCCGGCCCGCGGTGACTGACGGTGTTTTTCGGCGGCGCTCAGCCGGCGTTCCCGAGGAGCCGTTAACGCCTCGGCTTCTGCTCCGTTATTGGATTCCACTTCAGGAAATTGACATCGTGAATCCTCGAGTTGCGGAGCGTCGCGCCCGAAAGCGAGACGGCAGCCAATCACAGCGCGATGGAAACAAACCCGCCGTGTGTGTGTGTGGTGTGTGTGTGTGGTGTGTGTGTGTGTGTGTGTGTGTGTGTGTGTGTGTGCGTGTGTGTGTGTGTGTGCTCTTGACACTGTGCTTATAGCGCTGTTGCATCGCATTACAGCACTAAATTGAAATTGGGGGCAGATGATTAAATTCAATATTTCTGGGAACAACAAAAAGAGAATATTATCTCCTGGTGTTGTGCGGCGGTGACCAGTTGCAGCAGGTGCTTCGCCTCCTTTCCCCCAAAGTTCATCACTTCACCCTCTTTCTCGTCTTCTGTTTGTATTTAGACTGTTTAGACACACTCTTCCTCCTCTCCTCCTCTTCCTCATCTCCTTGTCCTCTTCTCCTTGTCCTTCTCTTTCCTCTCTTCCTCTTCTCCTCTTTCAGCTCCTTTCCTCTCCTCTTCTTCCTCTCCTCTCCATTCTTTCTATTCCTGTCCTCTCTCCCTCCTCTCCTCCTTTCCTCTCCTCTCCTTCTCTTTCCTTTCTTTCTCACTTGTTTCCTTCCTTCCTCTTCACGATCAACTGTTTCCTTCCTTCCTCTTCACGATCAACTGTTTCCTTGTTCGCTTCCTTTCCCTCTTAATGGATCCCTCCATTCTTCTATTTCCTCATTCCTGCTCTTTTCTTTTATACCTCCTTCTGTTATTTATCTTGTTTCCTCCCATCATTCCTTTTCTTCTCTTGATCTCTTTTCATTCTTCCTTCCTTTCCTCTTTCTTTCCTTCTCCTCTTTTCTCTTTTCCTACACATCCCATACCTCTCCTCCTCTCTTCTTCTTTCTCTTTCTTCCTTCTCTCAGTCGTTCCTTCCTCTTTTCCTTATTCCTCCTCAGCAGGCCTTGTTCCCTTGCTTGCTTCCTTCCTCTCCACTCTTATTCTTCCTCAGCCTTGAACATCTCCTCTTCCCTCCCTCTCCTACTCCTTCCTCCTCCTTCTCACCTTCGTAACCCTCCTTCCACCTTGTCTCCTTTCCTTCCTTGGTACCTCTCTCTCTCTCTCTCTCTCTCTCTCTCTCTCTCTCTCTCTCTCTCTCTCTCTCTCTCTCTCTCTCTCTCAACACAATCCTGAAACAGGAAACAGATGATACATAATAATGATAAGATGAGAGCGTATTGATCGCTGGAGGTAAAATCAGGACGAAGAGGAGAGAGAGAAAGGAGAGAGGAGAGAAGGGAGAGGAGAGAGGGGAGAGGAGAAAGGAGAGGGGAGAAAGAGGAGA
>NW_027176232.1:162500-245000 GCF_023055335.1 Clinocottus analis | reverse complement strand
AAGGTACACAGGTAGTAAGGTACACAGGTAGTAAGGTACACAGGTAGTAAGGTACACAGGTAGTAAGGTACACAGGTAGTAAGGTACACAGGTATGAAGGTACACAGGTAGTAAGGTACACAGGTAGTAAGGTACACAGGTAGTAAGGTACACAGGTAGTAAGGTACACAGGTATGAAGGTACACAGGTAGTAAGGTACACAGGTAGTAAGGTACACAGGTAGTAAGGTACACAGGTAGGTACGTCTGTGTCAGAGATGAAGATACGATGGTGGATCATCTGCGTGAAACTGGACTCGTATGAGAACCACAAGAAGGCAAAGAAATGTTCAGCAGCCCAAATGACCAGAACCAGATATTCAGTCCACACATTCTCTCTCCACCGACATTACCCATAAGGCACCTCTCCTTCTGACAGTAGTGCGGTGGCAGCTAACGGCTAACGGCTAACGGCGAGAGGCGTGATTCAAACCAGCAGAACTCTCTGCTTCTCCTCTAGAGGAATGTTCATGCAGACGTGTTTCCAGCGTGATGAACATCATATTAACTGATCCGGGTCTGATTTCAGCGTCTGACTTTGTAATCAGGCCACATCGCCGCACGCCGCCCCTTCGGCCTCCCGCCCCGCCCTCCACCCGCCATCTGGCCGCCTGCCCCAGTGGAGTCACTCTGCTATGAATGTTCACCAGTGGGAGGCTGCGGGCGTGTTGTTGTCCACTCAGGCAGAGCCGGTCTGACTGAGAACTTTTTAATGGCGCCCTGGAGTCGCTCCATGAACGCTTTGGCTCCGCCGCTATTTGTCCCCGTTTCCTTTCTTTTGAGAGGGACGCCATTGTGCGCCGCACCAGCAAAGCCAAGGCAATCATTTCCACCGCTTTGGGTAATTTGTGGAGTATGAACGCTCTTGATTTATCATCTAGTCTCTATTAAAATCTGCGGGTCAGATTACGGCCCAGAACCTCCTGATCAAACGGCGTTCATTCAGCCATTATTCACTCCGTGTTGTTCTGCAAACAAAGCAAAATGTTTTCATTTCCTGAATCCAAAAGTGAAATTCTCTCTGGGCAACATGTCAGAACGACATGAAGAACAATGTCACCAAATATAGAGTAGGAGGAAGAGGAGGGAGGCTCGCTGAAGTCCAACAGGAATGCTGTTTCACCTTAAAGGTTCTGGTGGGTCCACAGAGCCTTAAAGGTTCTGGTGGGTCCACAGAGCCTTAAAGGTTCTGGTGAGTCTACAGAGCCTTAAAGGTTCTGGTGGGTCCACAGAGCCTTAAAGGTTCTGGTGGGTCCACAGCGCTTTAAAGGTTCTGGTGGGTCCACAGAGCCTTAAAGGTTCTGGTGGGTCCACAGAGCCTTAAAGGTTCTGGTGGGTCCACAGAGCCTTAAAGGTTCTGGTGGGTCCACAGAGCCTTAAAGGTTCTGGTGGGTCCACAGCGCTTTAAAGGTTCTGGTGGGTCCACAGAGCCTTAAAGGTTCTGGTGGGTCCACAGAGCCTTAAAGGTTCTGGTGGGTCCACAGCGCTTTAAAGGTTCTGGTGAGTCTACAGAGCCTTAAAGGTTCTGGTGGGTCCACAGAGCCTTAAAGGTTCTGGTGGGTCCACAGCGCTTTGCAGCAGTCACATAAAAGCTGACTATGAAAACATGGTGTAAAACGTTCTCTTTTATTGGAACAAGTGTTCCATTAGCCGGCGTGAGAGACGAGGCTCTGGCTTTATTATGGTCTGT
Source organism: Clinocottus analis (assembly GCF_023055335.1). Classification (NCBI taxonomy): domain Eukaryota; kingdom Metazoa; phylum Chordata; class Actinopteri; order Perciformes; family Cottidae; genus Clinocottus; species Clinocottus analis. Next base: position 243,272 of record NW_027176232.1, on the reverse strand, counting down.
AATTACAGACCATAATAACCGTAACCGTTAATCCTGCAGCCGGTTATAAAGAGACACAGTTTGGCTTCATGATGTTCAGGATATTTTACACTGAAACCACAACAGAAGCGTCTGAGTTTATCACTCTCTGCTGGGAGCTTTCACTGGGACTGTTGAACACCAGCTTCCTGCTCCTCCTCCTCCTCCTCTTCCTCATCCTCCTCCTCTTCCTACTCCTCTTCCTCCTCCTCTTCCTCTTTCTCCTTCTCGTCCTCCTCCTTCTCCTCCTCCTCTTCCTTCTCCTCCTCCTCTTCTTCCTCCTCCTCCTCCTCTTCCTCCTCCTCCTCTTCCTCCTTCTCCTTCTCGTCCTCCTCCCCCTCTTCCTCCTCCTCCTCCTCCTCCTCCTCCTCGTTCTCCTCCTCCTCCTCCTCTTCCTCCTCTTCTTCCTTCTCCTCCTCCTCCTCCTCCTCTTCCTCCTCCTCCTCTTCCTTCTCCTCCCCCTCCTCCCCCTCTTCTTCCTCCTCCTCCTCCTCGTTCTCCTCCTCCTCCTCTTCCTCCTCCTCCTCTTCCTCCTCTTCCTCCTCCTCCTCTTCCTCCTCCTCCTCTTCCTCCTCCTCCTCTGTGTTGCTGGTTCAGAACGGAGACATCAGGATGAATATGAGATAAACAGAAGCGTGAACACATGAACGTCTCACAGTGGGACTAAAGCTTTACTCAGAAACTAAAAGTACTATTTGATGTATTAGATGTATTAGATGTATTTGATGTATTTCATGTATCTATGTATTTGATGACATCTTCTCACGTCCTCGTGCGTCTGAAAGAGATGAAATCATTTTAAAGCGGGGTCACAGAACACGATCCTTCAGCTCTTTCACTTTAAACTGGATCTCAGTCAAGAAGAAGAAAGTGAAGACTTCCTGTTAAAAGTTACGCTATGTTTAACATTTATCTCTATATATTTGACCACTAGACTTCCTGTCCTCGCTTTCTTCTTCTTCCCCTGCGTGGACCCAGAGCTGCTGTCGGCGGTTCGATCAAGCGGCTGCTCATTAAGAGCTCTAGCGGGTCAGAGACAGAGCGCCGGCCAGCTGACGAATCGTTGCTTCATTTAATTGCATTAATTAAAGTGCTGATGTGTTTGTGCCTTTTACGAGAGCCGCTGTTGACAAATTACACGGCTGCCATGTTTGATGAATAGCTGCTTTAACATACATGTTAGCCGTGAAACATCTCAGATGTAATCATAAAAGAGAACATCATTCACGGCTCAAACAGCCGCTCTCATGAAGTCAAGAAGGGAATGAATCATCACGACAACGCTGCTGTCACGCAATCTGAACAGATGAGATATTAATGTGCAGGGAAATACACAGAATATATATTCATGTGCAGGGAAATACACAGAATATATATTCATGTGCAGGGAAATACACAGAATATATATTCATGTGCAGGGAAATACACAGAATATATATTCATGTGTAGAAATAAATATATGTATTAGATGAGCTATTAATAGTGATAAAAATATACAGCATAGATAATAATGTGTACATATAAATATACAGATCCGATGAGATATTAATATTAGAGATGAGATGTTAATATTAGAGATGTTAATATTAGACATGAGATGTTAATATTAGAGATGAGATGTTAATATTAGAGATGTTAATATTAGAGATGAGATGTTAATATTAGACATGAGATGTTAATATTAGACATGAGATGTTAATATTAGAGATGAGATGTTAATATTAGAGATGAGATGTTAATATTAGACATGAGATGTTAATATTAGAGATGTTAATATTAGAGATGAGATGTTAATATTAGAGATGAGATGTTAATATTAGAGATGTTAATATTAGAGATGAGATGTTAATATTAGACATGAGATGTTAATATTAGAGATGTTAATATTAGAGATGTTAATATTAGACATGAGATGTTAATATTAGACATGAGATGTTAATATTAGAGATGTTAATATTAGAGATGAGATGTTAATATTAGACATGAGATGTTAATATTAGAGATGTTAATATTAGAGATGTTAATATTAGACATGAGATGTTAATATTAGACATGAGATGTTAATATTAGAGATGTTAATATTAGAGATGAGATGTTAATATTAGACATGAGATGTTAATATTAGACATGAGATGTTAATATTAGACATGAGATGTTAATATTAGAGATGTTAATATTAGACATGAGATGTTAATATTAGACATGAGATGTTAATATTAGACATGAGATGTTAATATTAGACATGAGATGTTAATATTAGACATATACAGTACAGACCAGATATTAATAGATATATCATATCTCATATCAAAGAATCTCTTCTTCTTGCCCAAAGTGATTATGGACAAAATGCAGCAGTGGAACGTCATGTGTTCAAGTCAGTCGTCGAGAAAATATAACAATATCTAGTTTATACAAGATAGTAGGAAGTATACATAAATATGTAGTACAGAGTTTAAATATTGTTGTATAATATATATATAGTAGGGCTGCATTGTAAACAAATGCAATGTGTTTCCTCATTGGTCAGAAAGGCTTCCAGGAAGTTCTCCTCCTCATCCTCATCCTCTTCCTCCCCCTCCTCCTCTTCCTCCTCCTCCTCCTCTTCCTCTTCCTCCTCTTCTTCTTCCTCCTCCTCCTCCTCTTCCTCCTCCTCCTCCTCTTCCTCCTCCTCCTCTTCCTCCTCTTCCTCCTCCTCCTCCTCCTCCTCTTCCTCCTCTTCCTCCTCCTCCTCCTCCTCCTCGTGCACTGATAGTTGTGCTCTTTGTGTTTATGAGGTTCATTAAATGAACTCAATATCAATATCCAGCTCCACTGAGCATCTGGAGCAGAAAGTCCTGATGAATCTTCTCTCTTCTCACAGCGCTGATGATCTTCAGACGCAGATGATCATCTAGCCCCGGTCCAGCTGTTACAGATGTTCAGGTCTAGAGGTCTCAACTCTACAGGGCCTCACGCTGCTTTACATCATCACCCAGACCCTGTCACACGGCTCCGTCTGTGAGTCCTGCTCCAGACCGTGTGCCTTAGTCCATGACCCTGACCCATGGAGGATGTCTTAGTCCATGACCCTGAACCATGGAGGATGTCTTAGTCCATGACCCTGAACCATGGAGGATGTCTTAGTCCATGACCCTGAACCATGGAGGATGTCTTAGTCCATGACCCTGAACCATGGAGGATGTCTTAGTCCATGGAGGATGTCTTAGTCCATGTGTCTTAGTCCATGGAGGATGTCTTAGTCCATGACCCTGACCCATGGAGGATGTCTTAGTCCATGACCCTGAACCATGGAGGATGTCTTAGTCCATGGAGGATGTCTTAGTCCATGTGTCTTAGTCCATGGAGGATGTCTTAGTCCATGTGTCTTAGTCCATGGAGGATGTCTTAGTCCATGTGTCTTAGTCCATGGAGGATGTCTTAGTCCATGTGTCTTAGTCCATGGAGGATGTCTTAGTCCATGTGTCTTAGTCCATGGAGGATGTCTTAGTCCATGGAGGATGTCTTAGTCCATGTGTCTTAGTCCATGGAGGATGTCTTAGTCCATGACCCTGACCCATGGAGGATGTCTTAGTCCATGGAGGATGTCTTAGTCCATGTGTCTTAGTCCATGGAGGACTGCCTCACTACGTGTTCTCCATGTTCTCCATGTTCTCCATCTCCTCGGTCCGGGTCCCTCTCCGAGTTGAGAGGAAGAAGCAGTCTGTGTTCAAACATCTGTCCAAACTCATCATCTGTATCATTCTGTATCACGCCTGTTGCGTTCAGGGGAGGCGGTGAGGACTGGACATCCCGGTGCTGGATGTCGTCCATGTGAACAGAACCGGGAACCTTCCAGCACCTCTCTGAAGATGTTTACCAGAACCATCATGGTTCCTCCTGCAGCTGAACTTCCTCAAGGGAACCAGAGATGCCTTCACGGGCCGGAGTCCTGCATCGGACTTTCAGCCGGTTTATTCTGTGGCTCAGAGTGCTTTTGTTTTTTTGCCCCTTTTGGATAATCTTTATAGTTTATCATTGGTTTAATTTGCCGTGTTTCCCAGCAGCTGCTGTTCAGCTATTCCCCTCTGGATGAACACCGTTGTATCTCATGTTGTGATCCATCTTTTATAATAACAACGTGACCGCCTGTGGCCCGCTGTGAAGCCTTTATCACAGTTTTAATGACGCTGCATTAAACCTCTGATGTGTGGAAGCCGGGACGTCAGCCACACATTCCTGTCCGGAGTCATAACTGAGAGATGAGTCACTGCCACACCTCGTTACAGCAGCAGCTGCAGCGTCCTCAGCTCGTGTCCGTGATGAGCCTCGATGGACCCACTTACACTAATATTATTGTTACGCATGATATTGTGATGTGACGGCTGCTCATGTCAGAGGACAAGCTCCCACTGCTCATCGTCACCACCAAGTAGATGTCAGACTTAAAGAAGTGATTATTAAGTGAATATGCTGCTTAGAAGCACTGTGGTTTTCATTCATTGTAAATATATGTTTCTCTGATGCCTCAGAGGATGGGGAGACTGTGATTGAAGGAAAAAAGACCTGTTGAGCAAGAGGCTATTTAATTAAGTAGCTAACAAAATACAATCTCAATAGCTTGGGAATAATTGTGCAACCCTCATTAAGCATTCCATCTGGGCAATTACCCTCTTCTTCTCTCCGGAGTTATAAATGACTGGCCGGTAATTGAAGCTAGCAGTCAGCGAGAGCCCGAGATGAACTGAATTACACAATGTCATTAAAATAAATACATCAAATTATTATCCCGTGGAAAATAAATGGAGTGAACGCGTGTAATTGTTCTTTCGAATTAGTTCCTCCAGCAGTCTGAGTCGGCGGTGCAGCCGGTGTCCACCAGGGGACCCGCCTCCTCCCGCCGGCACATGTCCGACATGGAGGAGCGACTTTATCTCCAGTAAACACAGCTCGCTCCCTTTGCACCATTTACAAGATTAAGCAGCACACAATTGAAGAAAAGCTCATTCCTCGTTGCAGAGATAGAGCGCCTGCTGGAGTCGGACCCTTTGTGAGACGCGTCTTTGTCCCTTTGACTGATTACTTCCTTGATTTGGTAAAAAGGGGAATCCTTTCCTTCTTTACCTTGAACTCTGCAGAGGAGCCCGAGCTTGAAACATTCTCAGCTGAATTGATAGTGACCTGATTTATGGGCCTTATTGCGCCGTATAATTAATTTTATGCATATGACTTCCTTTACAATTACCATGCGGGCCGATTGGAGAAGTTCACTGCTTATATGAAGCCATCAATAACTGCAGATTCATCAGCGGACAGGCTGGACATGTGGTCAGGACAGAGGACGAAGACATCGTCTCCTGGAAGTGAGATATCTCGTGAAAGGGCAAACGCAAAACGCTCGACTGAATCCTCTCAAGGGAGAGAGGACGAATGTGTCCAACATTCATAGAGAGTCACACGATGTCCTTCTTTATGACTAGTAACCACTAGTCGTGAAGACTAGTCGTGAAGACTAGTCGTGAAGACTGGTGTTAACGACTAGTAGTGAAGACTAGTAGTGAAGACTAGTAGTAACAACAACGACTAATGACAACAAGAATCATGAGTAGATTATTAATGTCCACAACATTTAAAAATGTCCACCACAGTATTCACATTATTTGTTTTGTTCATAGTTCACAGCTGAATATTAATGAATAATAATAATTATGAAGTCTTTTTAGTTTCTATCTCCTTCAGTGAGACACACGACAAACAGAAAGGAAAAGAAAAAGGTTAGATTTTTTGTTTTAATAATCTGAGCTGAACAAACTCTTTCACTGGACGCCTCATCAAGCTTCAATAAATAACAACTAAATAAGACGTTGTGATTCATTTAAACACAGCAACCAGAGGAACAGCTTCTCTTTCATCTGAATAAACAGGAGGCATGAAGATGCGCGATGTCAGCTTGTGATGTCACCGCCCAGCTGACTCTGACTCCTGACATCATCATGTCGAGTAAACAAAGACAAACAGGGTGTGTCGTGGTATTAATGTCGGAGCAGCAGCAGGTGTTTATTAAAATGAAATGCAGCAGCAGGAACCTGATGTGGATGACATGAATAATGTAGCTGACAGTAAAGGAGGTAATATAAATGCACACATATCTTCTAATCGCTGAGGCTCTGCCGGCGTCTCAGTGGAGGAGCAGCAGAATTAATCCACACATGTATCTCCGCCTCACAATTATTCACATACAGATGCATGATAATGATTCACAGATTAATCCGTGTTCCGGCGCCGCGGCGTCCTCGTCCCCGCTGACCTCTTCCCTCCGCGCGCTGCGCAGCCGCCTGATGGAGGCGCCTGATGGAGGCGCCTGACCGAGGCGGCCGATGGAGGCGGCCGATGGAGGCGCCCGGTGGAGGCGCCCGATGGAGGCGCCTGATGGAGGCCAGCTGATGAAGGCGCCTGATGGAGGCCAGCTGATGGAGGCGGCCGATGTAGCCGCCTGATGTAGCCGCCTGATGTAGCCGCCTGATGGAGGCGCCTGATGGAGGCGCCTGATGGAGGCGCCTGATGGCGGCGCCTGATAGAGGCCGGCTGATGGAGGCGCCTGATGGAGGCGCCTGATGGAGGCCGGCTGATGAAGGCGCCTGATGGAGGCCAGCTGATGGAGGCGGCCGATGTAGCCGCCTGATGTAGCCGCCTGATGGAGGCGCCTGATGGAGGCGCCTGATGGAGGCACCTGATAGAGGCCGGCTGATGGAGGCGCCTGATGGAGGCGCCTGATGGAGGCCGGCTGCAAGGCGGCCCTCGGGGCGCCCAGTTTTAGACTCCAGGAGGGAAACTACAACTTTTAGTCATTTTTCATCTGTTTCTAGTCGGATTTAAATATTGACGATTCGATTCATTTTTAAGTAATGATCAAAAAATGAATCAAACTAAGAACCACACTAGGATTCACATTCATAAATGATTAGTGAATGTTCAGGTTCTTCTACTTTGAGTATTTCCATTTTTATGCTACTTTATACTTCTACTGTAACCTCACAGGTTGTACTTATTACTGCGCTAGGATTCAAACATGGAGGACATGGAGATGGCTATTTTTTTATTATCTTCATTATCTCTATTTGTCCTTTACGTTCTCGAAAGATCTACCAGACACGTTAAAGGAGACAAGAATGGCTTCTATCAACATGCTTTAATACAACAGCAGCTCTGAAACACACACACACACACACACACACACACACACACACAGACACACACACACACACACACTGATCTTCAGACTCTGAAGGTCAGCTTGTGTCGGCCTGCAGCAGGAAACAGATGTTTGATCCAACAGGCTTCAGGTGCTGCTGACACAAATCACTGTGCACACACACACACTCACACACTCACACTCACACTCACTCACACACACTCACACACACTCACGCTCACACTCACACACACTCACACACACTCACACAGCTGGGATGTTAATGCCAGCAAACAGGATTATCCTCAGAAAGGAATTCTCTGTGAATCGCTTCCTCTTAATTAGAGCTGTTAGCTCCTTATAAGGAATTAAAGGGTTAATTAGTGATACAATTGCATTATTGGGAGGAGCCAGGAAGGGAGGCTGACAACTGAAAGTAGCCCCTCTGAACGTAGTCCCGCTGAAAGTAGTTCCCCCTAAAAGTAGTCCCGGACCAAGTGCCTGTTTGCTGCGGAGGTGAGTACAGGTAACACCCAGTGGGTCACATCTGAATGTCAGGTAGGTAGAGACACATTAACCCCTGATGCTCCTGTTTACTACACGCCCACGCTGACTGTTCCTGGTCAATTCATCATTAGGCTTCCTCGTGCACGCCCTCGTGCACACGCCCTCCTCCATGCTCTCCCCCCATCCTCCCTGAACCATTCATCACCGGGCGGCGGCTGACAGTGACGGATGGGGCGGCCCGCCACTGGCACTCTCCCAGCCGGAGACTCATACGGCCACGGCGGCGGACTGACAGCTGGAGCAACATGTCAAGTGGTGGAAAGACTGCGGCCATTAATAACCTCCGTCACATGATCGCCTCGGTGTGTGTGGGGGGGGCACGCCGTCCGGGAGATGTCACGCGAGCGAGGCCGACAGTCATGGACGCCTGATCTTTAATCAAGTGTGCGGGGATGATGGGTAATGAATATATCGCTCACAGATTGGAAGGTGTGTGTGAGGAGGAGGGGGGGTGACCCATCTGATGCTCAGGGCGACCCGGGGGAAGGGGAGGGGTGGGGGTCCTCTTAAGGACGATCCCCCCACTCGCCACACATCTGAGGACATGTGTCGTTCATTCAGTCAGAGATCGTAATCATGTGATCATGTGATCAGGTGATCAGGTGATCAGGTGTACCCATGCAGACAGACCACCTGACCCCATTCACTTTCTAAGGTTTTTAGCTTCTACTTCCTGTTTTCATCCGATTCAGGCTTTCACTGTGGTTATTATTTATTTTAATCATTATTATTACTATTATGATTATTTTTTTTATCATTTAATCAACACTAATCAAACTCTTTTCTGTCCAGATGTTGAAAAGTAGAAAGACACATCTGATGTAATTGTACTTGATACTTCATCGCAGAGGTACCCTCTCATCTTTAAACATAAGATATAACAGGAAAACTTTGCGTTTACTACATTTAGATACTTTTACTTCTGGAGGGTTTTATTGCAGTAATGTACACGTAGTGCAGTATTTTCCCCGTGTGTAGTAGTAAGCAGCTGAATACTTCCAGCAGTGGAAGCAACAGACCTTTCTGGCGGTGAACAGCTGATCGGCTTTGATGGACTTTCTCCTCCTCTTGCAAAGCAGGAGGTGTTTCCTCCTCTCAGAGCCGCCAAGATCCTTTAATCCCATTCTACACGCCAATCAAAGATCCATGAGTCAGGCCGCGATGAGCAGGCCGGGTCCGGCCTCCTGCATGTCATTATGCTAACAAAGCTGCTTTTAATGAGATTCCACAAAGCTCCAAATCAGGCCGTCCCATCATGCATCCTGGCTAATTCACTTAACAATAACTCATCCCCAAAGACGAGGAGGAGGTTTGTCCTTCACAGCCAGCAGGAGCTCCTCGTCCCCACGAGGAAATATCATTATCCATAAGAGGGACATTAGGGGGATGGGAGGGGTGATTAACTCAAACGTCCTCAGTGTCCCCGGCTCTCAGATGCAGATTTGGCAGAAAGCAGAGAGGATGAGGAGAAGTCCCATGTGAAGCTAATTTATGAAGAGAAATACGATGTCATATTGAAAGGATTCAGTCTATGACGTCATACCGAGAGGATTCAGTCTATGACGTCATACCGAGATGATTTGGTCTTTGACGTCATACCGAGAGGATTCAGTCTATGATGTCGTACCGAGAGGATTCAGTCTATGATGTCATACCGAGATGATTCAGTCTATGATATCATACCGAGAGGATTCAGTCTCTGATGTCATACCGAGAGGATCTCCTCTGTGATAAGAGTCTACCAGGGAAAATAGCAAACACATGAAGAAATCTGAGCTGTTCTGAATCTGTTCTGACCCTTCCTGTTAGGACTTCTCCACCTTGCCTTTGGCCCAGGTATGACCCTTCCTGTTAGGACTTCCTCACCTTGTCTCTTTCCTGGTACCACCCTTCCTGTTAGGACTTCTCCACCTTGACTTTGGCCCTGGTGTGACCGTTCCTGTTAGGACTTCTCCACCTTGTCTCTTTCCTGGTATGACCCTTCCTGTTAGGACTTCTCCACCTTGACTTTGGCCCAGGTACGACCCTTCCTGTTAGGACTTCTCCACCTTGCCTTTGGCCCAGGTATGACCCTTCCTGTTAGGACTTCCTCACCTTGTCTCTTTCCTGGTATGACCCTTCCTGTTAGGACTTCCTCACCTTGTCTCTTTCCTGGTACCACCCTTCCTGTTAAGCCTTCTCCACCTTGCCTTTGGCCCTGGTGTGACCATTCCTGTTAGGACTTCCTCACCTTGTCTCTTTCCTGGTACCACCCTTCCTGTTAGGACTTCTCCACCTTGACTTTGGCCCTGGTATGACCCTTCCTGTTAGGACTTCCCCACCTTGCTGCTTCCGTGGTACGACCCTTCCTGTTAAGCCTTCTCCACCTTGCCTTTGGCCCTGGTATGACCCTTCCTGTTAGGACTTCCTCACATTGTCTCTTTCCTGGTATGACCGTTCCTGTTAGGACTTCCCCACCTTGTCTCTTTCCTGGTATGACCCTTCCTGTTAGGACTTCCTCACCTTGTCTCTTTCCTGGTATGACCCTTCCTGTTAGGACTTCTCCACCTTGTCTCTTTCCTGGTATGACCCTTCCTGTTAGGACTTCCCCACCTTGTCTCTGCCCTGGTATGACCCTTCCTGTTAGGACTTCCCCACCTTGTCTCTGCCCTGGTAACCACCATCTTCTGTCCTCGACCCTGAGATTATGTATGTCTTCTCTTTACTGTTGTGTTCTGCCTGAATAAAGCTCTGCTCTTCACTCATCTGGTTTCTTGCATATAGACCACCACATTTTGTTCAGGTTTATAGTTTCATATAAAACAAAGATCAATTCCATAAACATATCAATATAATCAACTGTTGATCAAATTAAAAATATAAGTTGTACATAAATGTAATACTTGTGTATTAGGCTATAAAATATGTTTATAAAATGTTTACATAAACAACAAGAATATTATGAACAGTGCAGCTCATGTGGTTGTTTTACTTGATAGAAACAATTTGTTTCTATCCAGTAAAACATTATGAAACGTATTAATGGGTTCATCTATAAAGTGTCACGACATGAATTATTAAACATTAATAATATAACTAGTGTCTGTCTCTCTCTCTCTCTCTCTCTCTCTCTCTCTCTCTCTCTCTCTCTCTCTCTGTCTGTCTCAGCTTCTTAACCAGAGTTCCTTTAACTAAGCGCTCCCATCTGTTGAGGGTCTTTTGTCTGTTAAGTAATGCAGCTGCAGAGCTGCTCCTCCTCCTCCACTCCTCCTGTTATTATAATACTGTTACTAGCCACTGATTTATTCATTGGCTTTACACACAGACATGAACACACCCCTCCTCCTCCTCCTCCTCCTCCTCCTCCTCCTCCGGCCCATGACTCCTTTCTCTGCTCTTCACATCACCTCCTCCTCTTTCTTTCTGTCCGCTCAGACCTCCCAGCATCCAGCTGTCACTCTGAACCCTGCATGGTACCATCAGGGTTGTAATGTTATCATTGTAATTATTATGAATGTGTTTATATAATCATTATTATGTATAAATATCAATTATATGTATTAACTCCAGAGGACCTTCATTCCTGAAGCAGCTCAGAGTGTTCCCATCTTGGTAAAGGTGTTTCCGTCTGTTTAAAGGTGTTTTTATAGGTTTCTGTGTGTTTCAAGGTGTTTCCAGGTGTTTTTATAGGTTTCCGTGTGTTTCAAGGTGTTTTCATGTGTTTCAAGGTGTTTCCAGGTGTTTCCACATGTTTTAACGGCACAGAAAGACTTTAGCGGTTTCCAGGTGTTTCCCAGTGTTTTATTGCATTTCCAGGTGTTTCCAGGTGTTTCCATGTGTTTTAATGTGATTCAATGTGTTTGAATGTGTTTTCAGGTGTTTAAAGATGGTGTCATCTGTTTAAAGGTGTTTATAAGGGTTTCCATATGTCTCCAGGTGTATAAATGTATTTTTAGGTGTTTTCTTTCAGGTGTTTCCATCTGTGTCAAGGTGTTTCCAGGTGTTGCCACGTGTTTCACAGTGTGTCCACATGTTCTAAAGGTACAGAAAGACGTCCTCAAAGTGACATCACTTAAATCAACAAGTCGGAGAGAAATGTCCTCGAATGTGAGTTTGAATAGTTTGAGACAGAGAGCGTCCTGCCCGCTGTATGACAGACAGACAGACAGACAGACAGACAGACAGACAGACAGACAGACAGACAGACAGACAGACAGACAGACAGACAGACAGACAGCGTTTCAGGGACACGGGTGTGTTTTATGGTGTTAAGTGATAAGTCAGCATCATCGGCTGTGAAGCTGTCAGACCCCAAACTGTGGTGGGAATAACGCTCAGGGGGGGTGGGGGAGAGGGGGGGGGGGGGGGAGAGGGGGGGGGGCACCCACAGCCCGCTGCTCGTTACTCGTTGCTTGGCTTCAGTTCAACACTTTTACAAGCCGTCCAGTAGAGGTGCACGTTGTTGTAATAAAGCCCCCAGTGGACTTTAACTGGTCTTCAGATCGGAGCACGTGAAGCTACTTTCCTGTCCTCGCTTTGTGGCTCCTGAAGCGGTGGAGTGAGATTGTGAAGAGGAGGATGAAGAGGGTGAAGAGGATGAGGATTAAAACCATGAAGAGGAGGGTAATTCTGCTCTTCATCACAAATCAAACTGGAACTCTGAAGATCAGACGTTTAGTTTAGAAAAAGAAAACAAGACAGAAATAAGAATTTATGAATAATATATATATATATATATATATATATATATATATATATATATATATAATGTATATACATATACATTATATATGCTTAGTTAATTAGCCAGACATGCTGAGATCTGTTTGGTTTGATGGTCCAAACCTCATAAAGCTCCTCTTAGTGAGAAAGTCATCTTCTTCTTCTTCTTCTTCTTCTTCTTCTTCTTCTTCTTCTTCTCTGAGGGAAACCTTCCTTCATTAGTAATAACATGTAATTAGTAACTATTAGTCCGATCAGCTGTTCCAAGATTAAACATCATCAACAGACTAATGTGTGTTTGATGGTTTTAACTAACGACCATGACATCATTACATTATGACATCATTACACCATGACGTCATTACACTATGACATCATTACACCATGACATCATTACACTATGACATCATTACACCGTGACATATTGAGATCAGAATGTTGGGAGGTGTGAATTGATTCTCTTCATCTGTTCGACTCATTCATCGTCTCTCAGCACACGACCAGTTAAACTCTCAGTGGGGGGGCAGTGGGGGAGGTGGGGGGTGGGGTGGGGGTGGGGGGGTAGTGAGGGGCCAGTGGGGGGTAGTGAAGGGGTAGTGGGGGTAGTGAAGGGGTAGTGGGGGTAGTGGGGGTAGAAGGGGCAGTGGGGTGTCGCTGCCTCGGCTGTCGGGCAGAAAGAATCTTCAAGTTCATTCCGTGTGATTAAACCTTTTTCTTCCCGGCTAATTATGTGGAAATGAGGAGGACAATAAAGCATCTGGTTCTCATTCTCCCTCTTTCAGCCCACCCTCCATGTTGTGACAGGCTGATGCATTGTGGGTCAGCGGGGAGCAAATAGATGAATTTATAACTTTGTCTTTTCACGCTGAGATCTTTGTCCCTGTTCCACCCCAGAGACCATCACTTATTCTGAGGACCTCAAACCGAGACCGGTCTGGACCACTAAACCCCCCCCCCCCCCATGGGCCCAAAGGGGGAGGACCCTGACCCCCCCCCCCTCCTCGCCGCCCCCCATGGGCCCAAAGAGGGAGGACCCCCCCCTCAGGCGGGCCACCCTGCTCACCAGCTCTCATCAGGTCCCGTTGAACCGTCAGCATGTGAACAAATGTTGAATAAAACGTCATCATGTTCGTTGTTAAGGACATAAATCAACTTTCATCGAGTCGTTTAATAACCGTCAGAGTTCAGCAGCTGTCAATCATCTTCGTCTTTGGACTCGATCCATTAAAACTAATTGAACTGAATGAAAGCGAAGTGGAGCTTTTTGGCTTGTGTTGGGCCTCCAACCAGACAGGAAGTGGGGCAGCACTAAAGCCCGCCTCCCGCTTCATCTGATTGGCTGCCTTGTCTGACAACGACAGCTTCGTAACACTTTTAATTAAAATGAATAATAATTGGTTAGTTTTCAAACTTGTCAATATTTAAACAACTCAATCTGCTGATCTTTACTTTTTACTTTACTCTTTTCGACTTTACACTTTTTTTGTAAACAATAATACAATGACTACAATAACTATTATTGTTATTTTAAGAATATCTAAATAATAAAATATACGTATATAATGTTTTTACTATGATATAATTGTTTGACAATATATGATATATACATATATTATTGTCATTGTACACAGAATATTAAATATATAATATATGTTATTATATGTTACATTATTATTGTTATTATAACTCTTCGGTTTCTCAAAATGCTTTTTTCTTAACTTGTTGTAACAGTTTTGTCTGAGAAGTGAAGTGTAAAACAAACGTTCATGTGTATTTCTCCAGCTGGTGTCCAGCGCCTCCTCCACCGCTCCGCCTTAATTAAATGTGCACTTCATTAATGTAAATTGGGGGCTTTAATGCCCTTGTTGAAATTCTGAAGAAAGTGCAGCGGCCTCGTGAAATGCTCCAGCATCGTTGCAAATGAGATTAGGGAGCCAGAAAGGCAGTAAAATTAGAATGATAATGGTTGATATGGCTCCCTGACAGGCATGAGTATTCAGGGATCAATGGGACGCTGGATGCTCCGGCGGAGGCCGGGGACCAACGTCAGCCTACAGATGTGCCTTTTGGAAGCACTTGAAATTAGTTTAATTTGGTAAATGGTAGGGATTTAGAAGCTTTTAGCCCGACTGTAACGAGACAGGAATACATTGAAATGTTTTGCCCCGTTGGCATTAGCATAAAACCATTTGCATTCCCAACAAGTCCATTCGTTCCCTCCTCTCCCGGATTACATTTGCATTCGCTGCTGCTCAGCATGAACACTGTTTTTTAACTCGCCGTAATCCTTTTAAAGGGGCGGGGACGGCTTGATTCTATTCCAGCTAATCTAATCAGAAACACCAATTACACGATAATTCTGATTAAAGTCCAATAAGTCTAACGAGGAGGAGGCCTGAGGGAGGAATTATCATCTGTGACGAGTCCAGAAGCTCAGATATGGAAATGTCCGTCGCGCTGGAGACGAGGAGGAGGAGGCAGGTTAAACAGTCCTTTAATGACATCATTGACCCCGTGGCATTGTGGGTAAACAAACGGACCGTCTGTGGGGGAAGTGACTTTTTAATTCTCTTCAGCAGAAACAGACCTCTTCCCTCTAAATAGATTTCATGGAAGTATTCAATATATATTATTATATCATGAAGAATTCTACAGCAGCAAAAACACACCGGACAGAAAAATATGAACAATATTGTTCAATCTGCAGATTATTTCCAAAGTGAACGGATTATTTGTCTTCATGAGCAGAAAACACAGAACAGCGTGAAACATATTCAGATCATCATACGTTCATAAAGCAATTCATCAACGATCTTTATTACGTCTCCACATGAAAACAAGACGCAGCTCAAACTAACAAAACATTATCAACAAATGTATGTATGTATGTAATAATATATTTATTTATATTGTTTGAATGTGAGAATCTAAGACATTACATTAGACATATTGTATTTTAATATCATATTCATGCTGTGACCAAAGAAACAACGAGCTGCCTCATAATTATTCAGCTTCCTCTGTAATTAAAGCATCAAAACGCAGAAGAAACATGAAGGATCAAAGAGTTCACCTGTAACGAAGGATGCCGGCTGAAGGTCACCGGCCTCCTGAAGGTCACGGCCTCCTGGAGGTCACAGCCTCCTGAAGGTCACAGCCTCCTGGAGGTCACAGCCTCCTGAAGGTCACAGCCTCCTGAAGGTCACGGCCTCCTGGAGGTCACAGCCTCCTGAAGGTCACAGCCTCCTGAAGGTCACAGCCTCCTGGAGGTCACCGGCCTCCTGAAGGTCACAGCCTCCTGAAGGTCACAGCCTCCTGAAGGTCACAGCCTCCTGGAGGTCACAGCCTCCTGGAGGAATATTTCTCCTGTAGTATTTTTATGTATAAATCAGATGTTCGTGTTCTTTTCCTGGTTTAGTGAAAAACTTTTTTCTTTCAAATCCTGCCAATAAAGTGAATAATTGGAGCTGAATCCAGCGGCAGGTTGTGGCTCTGTGACCTTTGACCTTTCTGAGCCAGAAACAAATTCATTGTTCCTTCTGGGGATCAATAAACGCCATCTGCTGAATGGAAATGTTCCGATCTTCAACCAGCTTTGTTGTGACGTCTCCACGTGGAGGTTTCAGGACCTTCTAGTTGCTAAAAGCAGCGTCTACATGCATCGTTGTCCACATGCAGCGGCTACATGCAGCGTGTACATGCAGCGGCTACATGCAGCGTCCACATGCAGCGGCCACATGCAGCGTCTACATGCAGCGTCTACATGCAGCGTGTACATGCAGCAGCTACATGCATCATTGTCCACATGCAGCGTGTACATGCAGCAGCTACATGCATCATTGTCCACATGCAGCAGCTACATTCAGCGTGTACATGCAGCGGCTACATGCAGCGTGTACATGCAGCGGCTACATGCAGCGTGTACATGCAGCGTGTACATGCAGCGGCTACATGCAGCGTGTACATGCGGCGGCTACATGCAGCGTGTACATGCAGCGGCTACATGCAGCGGCTACATGCAGCGGCTACATGCAGCGTGTACATGCAGCGGCTACATGCAGCGGCTACATGCAGCGTGTACATGCAGCAGCTACATGCATCGTTGTCCACATGCAGCAGCTACATGCGTGTACATGCAGCAGCTACACGCGTGTACATGCAGCAGCTACACGCGTGTACATGCAGCAGCTACACGCGTGTACATGCAGCAGCTACATGCGTCTACATGCAGCAGCTACACGCGTGTACATGCAGCAGCTACACGCGTGTACATGCAGCAGCTACACGCGTGTACATGCAGCAGCTACACGCGTGTCCATGCAGCAGCTACATGCGTCTACATGCAGCAGCTACACGCGTGTACATGCAGCAGCTACACGCGTGTACATGCAGCAGCTACACGCGTGTACATGCAGCGTCCTGCGGCCCCTCAGTCGGGGATCAATGGGGAAAGAGGAATTAGTCATTGTAAATCATGCAGCTGTGGTCGAAGAGAGCTCCTCCAAAAATCATTAAACAATCATGTATTCTCATTGATTTATTCTAAATACCTGAGGGGAGAGCAGATTAAAGCAGAGAAGAGCCGGCTAATGCAGATGAAGCCGCTGAAGGATGGCCGGTCCTCTGGGAACGCTTTTGTCCTAATCAGAAGGAAACAATACTGCTGCAATTACCAGCCTAAGCAGGTCTATTAAGGCTCCTTCACTTGACATATTTATGTATTTCAGACACTGCAGGCCACATTAAATGGACTTTATTCAGGCACTTTTACATTTGTGCAGTAAACAGCGGGTCCACCGGGGCCGAGGTGAACTACCCATCTGCTCCTGTTGAGCAGCAGCAGACGTCACGTTCACATAATCAATCAATGTGCTGATTGTTCTCTCCCTTAATCAACTGATTGTTCTATAAAACATCAGAAAACGCTGCAAAGTGTCACCACGTCTGGTTTTGTCTCCAGATATCTTCACTGCAGGAAAACAAATGATTGATCTATTTCCTGCATTGATCAGCTGATCAGCTGCTTCACCGCGACAACACATGAAGCTTCTGCTTCTTTCCTCCGGACGACGTCACACATCACATGTGAACCTTCGCAATAGAAGACATGGTTTAAAACATAATGTCTCCTTTTCAACGTCTTTATTGAAGTTTTAAATAAAGCTTTGCGTCCACGACGTCGTGTTCTAGAAGAAATAGATTGTGTGCTTCATGAGTAACGTTCCTCCAAGGAAGAGAAACTAAAGACTAAAGAAAGATTAAACCAGAAGATTCAGTTTGATTCAAACATCCATCTTGTATTAAATGTTTGGATCACATGAATGAATATTCTGATATTATTAGTGAAGCAGCGTCTGATGCTGCAGACGGAAATATGAGAGATTGTAACGTTAATGTCAAACGTCAACACCAGAGGTCTGAACTAATAAACATCACAGATGCTCAGGGTTCAGTCTGGAGGAAGATTTCTAATAACGATCGTTTATTCTGTCATGAAGGATCAGCTGTGAGAGACCAGTGGAACCGGACCCTCTGAGGTTCCTCTGAGGTTCCTCTGAGGTTCCCCCTGTGGCCCTGTGGGGGGTGGAGCCTCAGCTTGAGAACCCTGCATGAGACTCAGAGATTATCCCTCACAGCTGCCGCTGACGCGGATATACAGATGTTATCATCCACTGAGACACAGATTAAAAGGTAATATCAGTGAAGATGAGAATAAATATGAAAGATTTAAATAAGTCTCACAAGTTGTTCCTCGTGAGACTTTAAAGCCTTGAAACTCATTCCCTCCCAAATATTAATCACAGCAGATTAAGAACTCGCGTCAATGTCTCGGAGGAGAAGTTTGAGATTAAAGCTCCAAAGGAAACGATGTCGTCTGCAGGAAGCTTCAACGCAGCGTCCTCGACCTCTAGTCCAGCTTAAACCTCTAGTCCAGCTTAAACCTCTAGTCCAGCTTAAACCTCTAGTCCAGCTTAAACCTCTAGTCCATCTTAAACCTCTAGTCCAGCTTAAACCTCTAGTCTATCTTAAACCTCTAGTCCAGCTTAAACCTCTAGTCCAGCTTAAACCTCTAGTCCAGCTTAAACCTCTAGTCTATCTTAAACCTCTAGTCCAGCTTAAACCTCTAGTCCGGCTTAAACCTCTAGTCTATCTTAAACCTCTAGTCCATCTTAAACCTCTAGTCCGGCTTAAACCTCTAGTCCATCTTAAGCCTCTAGTCCAGCTTAAACCTTAAATTACTTAAGCCTCTAGTCCAGCTTAAACCTCTAGTCTATCTTAAACCTCTAGTCCATCTTAATCCTCTAGTCCATCTTAAACCTTAAATTACTTAAACCTCTAGTCCAGCTTAAACCTTAAATTACTTAAACCCCTCGTGCAGTTTACTCTGTAACTTAAATTTTAGCCGCGGCTCGGTGGTTGGAGACCGCTGCTTGAAGAGACAGATTCATGCGTTCACCTGGTCACTGACTGGCTTCATGTGTTCACCTGGAGAGTCTCCGGCAGCGCGGTGTGTATCAGGTGTTTGATTATCAGAGTCCTGGATCAATATATTATGTGATCTTGTTCATCATTATTTGATTATCTGACGAGCAGCAAGAAAACAAAAAGTCAATTCAACTTTGATGAAACCTCAAAGACACCGTGTGTGTGTGTGTGTGTGTGTGTGTGTGTGTGTGAGATCGATATTCCTTCAGCACAAACACAGACCATGAAAGCACTTTTAAAGGCTGAGGTGACGGTTCTGCACAGCAATCAGCTCCAATGCTGATCGACTGCTGCAGCCTGAGAGCCAATCAATGAGCGGCAATGATGAACTCCATGAGGGGTCCTGAGAGGGGTCCTTATGAGGGGGTCCTTATGAAGGGTCCTTATGAGGGGTCCTGAGAGGGGTCCTTATGAGGGGTTCTTATGAGGGGTCCTGAGAGGGGTCCTTATGAGGGGTCCTTATGAGGGGTCCTGAGAGGGGTCCTTATGAGGGGTCCTTATGAGGGGTCCTTATGAGGGGTCTTATGAGGGGTCCTGAGAGGGGTCCTGAGAGGGGTCCTTATGAGGGGTCCTTATGAGGGGTCTTATGAGGGGTCCTGAGAGGGGTCCTGAGAGGGGAGATCCATACCTGGACATTTGTCACCACGTTCTGAAACTGCTGAACATCACGGTGCTCTGAGAACGAGAAGAAACAAGAAAAAAGAATAAAGTAGAATACTCCACAATGTTCCATTATCATGTAAATAAGGCAGGTTGATGATGTCATCACGTGTTCCTTCTGTGTGTAACCCTGATGATGTAATACCAGCTTCAATGGCTGCTGCTTCATGTACACAATGAAGAGGATCAATAGGAACAACCTGGTGACACCTTGTTATTTACACCTCAAACACTTCCTCCTCCTCTTCCTCCTCCTCCTCTTCCTCCTCCAGGAGGTAACGTATTGCCTTTTAAACGTGGCAGAGAGGAGAGGAGGCGGCCATTACTCTGATCCATCATGTCATGTGACCCAGCAGCTCAATCTGAGCTGGTCAACACCGTGTCCTCATCAGTTAGGAGCGTCACCACGACACACACACACACACACACACACACACACACACACACACACACACACACACACACACACACCCCATGTGACCTTAAATACCTTCAACATGAGTATCGTTGGTTATTTCTCCATCCAACTCGATACTTTCAGGACTGAAACTGATGTTATTGATCATCGATCAATCAGCTGATGACGGGCTGCAGCCTCGTGTGATGATGAGACATTTAGGCCACGCCCTCCTCCAGGGTCTAAACATCAGCAAACAGGAAGTAGCTCGACCGTTACGGGGTCGCCGGGTTTCCAGGTGAAACCTGCGACCTTCAGGTGACCTTCAGGTGCAGCTGGTGGGAACGCAGCGCGTGTTGCAGACGTCAGACTGGTTTTATCACACTGGTTTATCTCCTCCAGTGATTGAGTGTGTGAGTCTTTAAACTGCGGATCAATCATTACACTCTTATCAGCAGCAGCTCGGTTCCCACCGGCCGCGCTGGGGTCGGCTCCCAGTCCTCTGCTCCCAGTCCTCTGCTCCCAGTCCTCTGCTCTCTGGTTTCCTGGACTGGTTTGTGGTGTCCTGGACTAGTTTGTGGGTTCTTGGACTGGTTTGTGGTGTCCTGGACTGGTTTGTGGGTTCTTGGACTGGTTTGTGGTGTCCTGGACTGGTTTGTGGGTTCTTGGACTGGTTTGTGGTGTCCTGGACTGGTTTGTGGGTTCTTGGACTGGTTCCCTGTGTGTGGGTCCTCAGAGGCTCGGCGGTCCGGCTGGTCCGGCTGGCTGACAGCGAGGCGCAGTGAGCCGGACAGCTTCCTGCGGCGGCTCCCCGGCTGCAGAGTCTATCAGGATGTAAATGAAGGCGCTTGAGCCAACACGCCGCTACTTCCTCTCTATCATGAATAAATATTGGTGCTTCTCACTCGCCCGCATTCCTGCTTCCTGTTGCTGCAGCGAGCGTCTTCATTGTGCTGCTTATCAAACAGCGAGTCATTAACCTGCGACCCGCCGCCTGTTTGGAGAGCACATTCCCTCCGGAGGGTTCTGTCTCCTCCGTTTAGATGAAGCCAGGAAGCCTCGTGACCGCAAACACCAACGAAGAAGAAGCGCTCCCACCAGGTGAAGGTTCATAGTTAAACATCTCTGACACCAAACAGGAAGTAAGAAGATCCTGAGAGTGAACATCAAAGTCTCTGCTGGAATATGATCTGAGCTTCAGACAGGAACAGGAAACACTTCTTACAGGAAGCTCATCAGAGGAGCTGCAGAACAATTATCATTATATCTTATTACATTTTGTATTTTTTTAAACATTTTCATATTCACTAAATGATTTATCATTTTATTTTGTTATTTAGCTTTTGTCAACAAAAAAACGTAATATAAATCAGAGATGAAGATGAACTCGTCTTCCTCTTGGCTTCAGAGCGACAGCGGTAAAGACCCTCGGCATTGTGGGAACTGTAGTCCTCGCTTACAGGGTGATAAACTGTGTCTGGAGGGTCCAGGAATACGTCCCACAATGCACCTCTCCTTTTCTCTCTCTTCAATGATGAATTTAGAAAAGCATCAACATGTTTATGAAGGCAAACTTCAACAATATTAATAACAACAAATAAATCTAATCATGAAGTCATTAGTCAAATCTAATTGTTTTAATTTCTACATGAAATATTGATCTTAATCTTTAAAAGATCATATATCATGTATGTGTGTATATAAGTATAATTTCAGGAAGCATCTACTATGAAAAACTTATGATTTCTTGTTCTCTTATTAGTGAGTTTGTTTTTGTATATTTATTCCATAATTCTTGTATTTTCACTGTGAAACCGAGCCGGCCTCTTCGTTTCTATTGATCCGGTTTATGGTTTTAATCTAGTAATTGTGTCTCTTGACCCCCTAAATCATGGAGTGAATCATCTGTGAGTATTATTTCACAGCTGTTGCTTTCATTCATAGTCATCGTTATTGAACATCTGCAGAATCAAAGCGTTTAAAGCTGCTGAGGTGAAGAATCCGATGTCTGGCTGTCAAAGTATGGATTTAAACATGATTTAAATAATCCATCCGGCCGCAGCTCTGATCCATGCTAACGGGAGGATGCTCTGATCCATGCTAACGGGAGGATGCTCTGATTCATGCTAACGGGAGGATGCTCTGATCCATGCTAACGGGAGGATGCTCTGATTCATGCTAACGGGAGGATGCTCTGATCCATGCTAACGGGAGGATGCTCTGATTCATGCTAACGGGAGGATGCTCTGATCCATGCTAACGGGAGGATGCTCTGATTCATGCTAACGGGAGGATGCTCTGATCCATGCTAACGGGAGGATGCTCTGATTCATGCTAACGGGAGGATGCTCTGATCCATGCTAACGGGAGGATGCTCTGATTCATGCTAACGGGAGGATGCTCTGATCCATGCTAACGGGAGGATGCTCTGATCCATGCTAACGGGAGGATGCTCTGATCCATGCTAACGGGAGGATGCTCTGATCCATGCTAACGGGAGGATGCTCTGATCCATGCTAACGGGAGGATGCTGCTGTGGGCTGGGCTTGGTCAGTCCTTTAAGGCCCCTTTAAGGATCATTTAATGCCTCAGAGAAGACGTGATGGACGTCAGCAGCCTCACAGTTCGTGGATCAGCAGCAGGATTCACTCTCATCATCACAATAGCCATAAGCTCTGGACTTCAGCCGTCTAAGTGGACTGGGAGGGTCATCGATCCGCAGAACTCGGAGGGTTTCATCTGAACCGGAGGATCCATAACACTAAAACTCCTCCTGGAGGATCCTCTATCGACCCGGACATCAGAATTCATCTTGCTGCTCCAGCTGAACAAAGACCAATCAGCTGTCTTTATCGCCGTCTGATTGATGCGCAGTGTCGGCGGGGTCAAAGGGCGTCTGCAGGAATGAACTGTGTGTTTAATGTAGGGGCCGGCTGCTAGCCGCTAGCTGCTAGCTGCCAGCTGCTCGTAATCTCAGTCTCCGGTGACTCCGGTGGTACGGTTACCTTGTAATGTTGGTCAGTCCAGAAGCAGCGAACTCACCGTGTAGTTTACAGTCACAGCAGCAAAGTTACTGATACACATCGATATGAAACCAAACAGACTCCGAGCTGTGACTTCCTCAGAACGGTAATTTACACAGACTTGTGTTTAATGAGCACGTCTCATGAGCTTGAAGGTTTCTTCACACTGCTCTTCAGGAGATGAGAGGACGTCTTCCTCCAGTGGAGCAGAGAGTTTGTTTAGACCAGCAGACTGACCCTGACGGGTCTGCCAGCTGATTCAGAGCCTCTTTGTTTCCCTGACCCCCCTTCAGCCCCCCCCCCCCCCCCCGGGCTCAGGCTGTGGTCCACAGAGACGCCCCACAGGGGCCCCTTTGTAATCCTTTAAAGTGGAAAAATACCAATTTGTAACGATTTGTCCCACCACGGTGTTTGGTGTTAAAGTGTGCTTTAACCAGCCACCATGACAGTTACCCAGCATGCACCACTGCTGGCAGCTACATCAGAGATCCTTCTGTTGACTGAAAAACTAACAGACTTCAACATGAAGGAGGAGGAGGAGGAAGAGGAGGAGAAGAAGAACATAATAAATAACAATAATTGTAATAAATAATAAACAATAAAAATGGATATGAGTAATACATAACAATGATAATAATACAGAGCTTTGTGAGCATAGAGATGACAGCAGATTATATATTTACTTTCATATACCTTTCATAGGGGACACATCTATAAATATATACATCAGTGGCGGGCCCACTGCGCAGCAGACACCCAACCCACAGATCAATAACTGATCAGGTTTATGACACCTGATCAGATCAATAACTGATCCTCAGGCTTCTAGCGGTTCATGTCTTTGTGGTCTTTGTCCCCAGAGGACGAACCAGGACCCCAGATCGTGGTTATGAATGCTTCATCGTGGAATCACAGAAGCCGCCGCGCTATGACTCATCAATACCCGCTCCTATTGATCGGGGGCGGGGCTTCTGACGACCTCAGAGGAGCTGTTGATCCCAACACCGATGGATCGGACCGAAGGCGGTCTAAGTGCACAGGGGGTCTGTACCTCCTTTTACTCCCCTTATGACCGCTTCCCAAGGTCAGAGGTCAGAGGTCATGAGCCCACCAAGGTCACGCCCACTAACAGAGGTCATTCACTTTACACACAAGAAGACCAACATCGGGGGCTCAGCCCTTCGTCCAACGTCTTCATCGATGGAGTCCATGTATGAGCCTCTGGTGCGATGCAGCAGTAAAAACGCCACTTCCTGGTCCTACAAGTCAATAATATGAGAATGCAAGTCATTTTTTCATGTTTATGACACTCCTCCACAATAAATATGAACATAAACCATAAGTATGACTCTAAGGGACTCGGTGTCAGCAGCTGGGACCCGAATGCCGTTGCAACAGTTCAAGTACATGTTTTGTCCAAAGCAAAACTCAGGTCAGGCGTGGACGAGGTGCACGGACCCTCAGGGACAGAAGACAACCAGTAGCACACAGCAGGAGGCCGCGAGGGGTTAAATACCTGGGCGAGGTGACGAGGCTCAGGTGGACAGGACGAGGGCAGCAGGAAGACGACGGCGGCGCCTCCGGGATGCGGGCCGGCTGTATGGAGGCCAGGTCGAAACCGCACGGCCGCCATCGAGTGAGTGCGACCCCTCTCGGGCTGCGATGAACCTCTCGGTGTTTCTGCTGAGCTCGGCTTCTTCCACCTGACTCTCTGTTGACTTTACGCGCTCGTGAAACGCCGCGCGAGGCCGCGAGCCGTTAAAGCGTGAAGCCGTCAGGCTGCCAATAAAACACGAGAGCCAGTTGAGCCGACGCGGCGCTCTGCGGGCCGTCGATAAAGCAAACAGCCGGCCGGAGACGACAAGGTCACCGCGGCATCGGGACGCTTCGACCGGATGAAGCGCCGATACGTTTGAGTCCCGATCGGGACGTCTGATTGGTCGCTGACGATCAGCTTCATATTCATGTGTTCATGCTCTGTCATTGTTATTGATGCACAGCTCAGAGTCACTAATCCTTCACTAATGAACCTCGAGGTGCAGGAAGGACTCGTTGCTGCCCCCGGAGGCTGGAGGGCAGAAGCAGACATTCATTAATTATTCATAAATTACTCATTATTGTCTCTGAACCATCAAAACTAAATGATTTCATTCCAAATGAATCACATTCCATCCTTTTTGTTGTCTTTTTAAACAGATTGCGTCACTTTCAAATGTATTTTTAATATTACATTTAATTAATATTGGACCATAGTTTCACTTTGTTTGTATATTCATATTCTCTATAACATGTGATATTATTTCCCTGAACATGTGAGAATGAAGTGAATATGAATAAAAACATGAAACTCTGAGTGAACACGGAGCAGCGACACGGTTCCTCAGTTTCATGAGATCGTGCACAAAATAAATGTTCTCTGTTGTTTGGTCTTTTAAACGAGCTGAACCCGTTCACCGGTTTTAATACACGTCTCCTCCTCCTGCAGCACCGGGAGGAGGAGACGGATGAGGAGGCGCGCTTCATCTTTCAGGAGACGCCTCCTCTCTGCGATGGAGTGACACACACCATCAAAACTCAGCTAATGTGAGGCTGTCCCTGTTTATCATGGGATGGAGGAAGAGGAGGAGGAGGAGGAGGAGGAGGAGGAGGCCCATTGTGTGCATCATGCAGCAGCTGCATTGGTCCAGCATGATGTGTGTAGAGTCTAATGACCCGCGAGATATTAATGACTCCATAAAGGAGAAAAATCCAGCGATCAGCCGACGGTGACAGAATCCTGAGACTTTGATAAACCGTCAGGTGACAGGTGATCAGGGGGCGGGGCTTATCTGGGTAAGAGGTGCTGTGTCTCTATGTGAGCTGTACATGAGGAGGTGCTGTCTGTGTGAGCTGTACATGAGGAGGTGCTGTCTGTGTGAGCTGTACATGAGGAGGTGCTGTCTGTGTGAGCTCTACATGAGGAGGTGCTGTCTGTGTGAGCTCTACATGAGGAGGTGCTGTCTGTGTGAGCTCTACATGAGGAGGTGCTGTCTGTGTGAGCTCTACATGAGGAGGTGCTGTCTGTGTGAGCTCTACATGAGGAGGTGCTGTCTGTGTGAGCTCTACATGAGGAGGTGCTGTCTGTGTGAGCTGTACATGAGGAGGTGCTGTCTGTGTGAGCTGTACATGAGGAGGTGCTGTCTGTGTGAGCTCTACATGAGGAGGTGCTGTCTGTGTGAGCTCTACATGAGGAGGTGCTGTCTGTGTGATCCATTAAACAGCATGTTTCAGAATAAAAAAAAGTACTTTTCTGTGTATATGTATGTATTTGTACACCGACACTGCGTGTACTGTGTTACAAAGAGTACACGTGGTACTGCAGTACTTCCTGCAGCTCGTCTCCAGTGTTGTAATTTCATTAATGTAGTTTATTACCTTCTTAGTGTCGCCTCACTTTACGACACTGAGGCGCAGAGTGTTTGCAGAGCTGCTGACCGTATGCTGCCCCACAGCTGTAACTCTGCTTCATGGGGGGGGGGGGGGGGCAGCCTGTAGCTGCTCACTGGGGGGGGGGGGGGGCAGCAGCCTGTAGCTGCTCACTGGGGGGGGGGGGGGGGGGCAGCCTGTAGCTGCTCACTGGGGGGGGGGGGGGCAGCAGCCTGTAGCTGCTCACTGGGGGGGGGGGCAGCAGCCTGTAGCTGCTTCACTGGGGGGGGGGGGGGCAGCCTGTAGCTGCTCACTGGAGGGGGGGGGGGGGCAGCCTGTAGCTGCTTCATTGGGGGGGGGGGGGCAGCCTGTAGCTGCTCACTGGAGGGGGGGGGGGGGGGCAGCAGCCTGTAGCTGCTCACTGGGGGGGGGGCAGCAGCCTGTAGCTGCTTCACTGGGGGGGGGGGGGCAGCCTGTAGCTGCTCACTGGAGGGGGGGGGGGGGCAGCCTGTAGCTGCTTCATTGGGGGGGGGGGCAGCCTGTAGCTGCTCACTGGAGGGGGGGGGGGGGGGCAGCAGCCTGTAGCTGCTCACTGGGGGGGGGGGGGGCAGCATATTTGCATAGAGATGAATCACGGCCTGACGTGACTTTTAAAAGATGATGGAGGAGGTTGTTACTGCTGCTCTGTGGTTCCTGTTAGCAGGTTATTGTAGCAGCGCGCGCTAATAAACCAGAACAAAGGACTCAGGTGAGGAGGCCACGCCCCCTCCGACCTCGTGATTAATCACAGTTTGTTTCTACACCCTGAGACTCTCGAGGGGGCGGGGCCACGCTGTGATTGGTCACAATCACTGCGTGGAGGTGAGACAGGAGGCGGAGTTTCAACACCTCATTTGTGTCTCCAGATTAATCAGCAAAGTACAACATGTATAAACATGCAGTACATAGAATAGTATAAAGTAATACATACATCTGTGAGATGTAGTACAGTAGAAAGTACACTAATATACCTGTAAGATGTAGTATAAAGTACTTGTAAAGCTCATCACTGGATTATCTTCGTGTTCTTAACATCGTTCTCTGAAAAGCAGACGGAGGGAGACTTCATCACAGGAGATTATCTCTGAATAAACAGCTGAGGAGGAGCAGCTCTCCTCCTCAGGTGCTCCTCCAGGAGGAGGGCTGCTCCACCTGCAGGAAAAGAGCTGCTCCACCTCAAGGAGGAGAGGTACTCCTTCAGGAGGAGCAGAAGTGTGCTCCTCCTCCCGGTGATGAAGATGCTGAGCAGACGGAGTAATTATCAGCTGATGATCACATCCTGTCACAGGGAGCTGCACAACGCTGCTCTCAAGCATGACTGTGTTAGAGGGAGGAGGAGGAGGAGGAGGAGGAGGAGGAGGAGGAGGCTCCTCATAATGGAGCTCCCGAGGCGCTCCTTATCTCCGTCCTGCAGCAGAAGATAAGGAGCTCAGCTCGTGTCCTGGTGTGTAATCTGGTGTAGAACATGGCTGCCTGTCAGAGAGCTCTTTGTGAGCATGCTAACAGAGCCGTCAGGGGGTCCACAGGGGTCCACAGGGGTCCACAGGGAGGGCACAGGGGGGGCTCAGGGGGAGGCGCGACAGGTGGAGACTCTACAGGTGGAGGCAGGTGGAGATACCAGCAGGAGATCCATTGAACTTAGATGTGTTTCACACTAAAGCCTTTTGACATATTAACATCATCCATCTTTTAGACCATCCTCTCCTCCACCTCTCCTTCTCCTCCTGCTCTCCTCCTCCTCTCCTTCTCCTCCTCCTCTCCTCCTCCTCTCCTTCTCCTCCGCCTCTCCTTCTCCTCCGCCTCTCCTCCTCCTCCTCCTCCGCCTCTCCTCCTCCGCCTCTCCTCCTCCTCCGCCCCTCCTCCTCCTCCTCCTCCTCCTCCTCTCCTTCTCGTCTCCTCTCCTCCATCAGTAGACCACTGCAGAGGGTACCAGCAGTCTGAGTGCTGCAACAGGAAGAGAGAGAACAGATGCTGCAGAGGGTTCCTGGGGTCTTGGGTCTTGGGTCTTGGGGTCTGGGGGTCTTGGGTCTTGGGGTCTGGGGGTCTTGGGTCTTGGGCCTGGGGTCTGTGTTCATCACCTGGACCACGTTGTTCCTGCAGCTGCAGACGTCAGTGTTGGTGGTTTGATGCTTCAGAAGTTACAGTGAAATAGTTCAACAAGTTGTGCTCTCATTGAAATCAGAGGGATGTTTTTTTATGTTTTTATATTTTTGCATTTTCATATTTTTATATTATTATGTTTAATTATTTTATATTTAGAAGGTTAACTGCTCAAACACATTCAGACCTTCATCGGAGTCTTCGTCATTTTTATATAATTATTAATAAAATGTGTATTATATATATTAATAAAATTAACTCAACAAAGTGTTTTAATATTGTATTGACATATGATGAAATGTTAAATATCATTATGAAAAATCTTTCGTCTGATGATATTTTGCTGTTAAATATTACTCAAATGTTTAAAACGATCAGAACGTTTTATTTATTATTTACATTGAAATGTTTCTCCATAATTTAAAAATAATGAAACTTTCATCCAGGGGGCGGAGCTAACCCGAGGGGCGTGGCCAAACTGAGGGGCGGGGCCAAACTGAGGGGCGGGGCCAAGAACCCGAAACACAAATATATTCAATTATAAACAAAAAGATGTTTGAGGTCTAAACATTGAACGTTGAGTTTCAGTTCATGTTGAGATCCAGAAGAAACATTTGAATATTACTCGATTACTCAATATATAAATATACATATATATATACATATATATATATACGAGATAAAAATGTGGTTTCCCTTTAATTACAGATTAATTATTATGTGTTATTAACGGCTTCATTAAATCTTAATTGAATTCACAGGATGTGCTCATCATGTTATTTATGTATTCATGTATTTCTGTATATTTCATAGATGCTCGTTATGACTTCATGTGATGAAGATGATGATGAAGAGCAGAAATATTAAAGCTCTGAAAAAACCATAAAATATAAATATGTTGAAATATTCTCAAAGATTCAGCTGAAATATGAAATTATTATAATCATTATGAATATATATGATTATATGTAGTAGAAATATATATGGTCATATATAGTATAAATATAAATATATGGTCATATTTAGCATGAATGTATGATCATATACAGTATAAATATATATAATCATTTTTAGTATAAATAATTATATATGATCATATTTAGTATAATTATGATCATCTATAGTATAAATATATATGATCATATATATATATATGATCATATGTAGTATAACTATGAAATTAGATTAAACTTCTGTTCTTTAATGTAAAATAAAACGTATATTTCTGTCATTTAAACTGTTTTTATGTGAAATATGAATATACAAAATGTGTATTTGTTATTTATCATAAAAACAGGATTTCTCACTTTCACAGAAGGAAGTTCAAATTTTAAAGTTTCTTTCACTTTGTAATAATTCATTAAAATATTTTGTGTTTTCTGCACTTTTATTTCTTCTTGGGGGCGTGGTCTCCCCCACATCCGGGTCCTTTGGGAGACCGGAAGGAGACCCGTTATGAGACCGGGAGAAGACCGGGAGAAGACCGGGAGGAGACCGGGAGGAGACCGGGTCCAGCAGGCTGCGCCCCTCAGAGCTGCTGGTGTAAGGTGAAGCTTCACGGGAACTTACTATATATATAAATATACAAATATATATATATATATATATATATATATATATATATATATATATATATATATATATATATATATATATATATATATATATATAGGATGTTTTTTCTGTCCTCAACATTTAGTTATTTTATTAAAAAGTTCAGTGAATGTTTTTCGTTCAGAAAATGTTTTTATTCATTATTAATTTTAAAAGGGAAATAGTTCTCATCATGAAATACTAATAATAACAACCATACATATATCACTAATAAAAACAAGAGTATTACTATGGTAATAATGAAATCTTAATATAATAATAACAATAATATTAATATTAAAGTTAATGAATAAATGAGTTTGTGGTGAGACAAGAAGCCATCATTGTAGTTTTATTAAATAAAAGTGCATTACATAATGAGACTCTTCATCAGGTCACAAACATATAAATAAAGTAAAGAAGTCTCCTGTACAGGTGCGCGGTGCGTTCAGGGGCCTGGTGAGGCCTTCACTGCGTGCGGTGCGTTCAGGGGCCTCTGAGAGGTCTTCTCTGCGCGCGGTGTGTTCAGGGCCCCCGGAGAGGCCTTCACTGTGCGCGGTGCATTCAGTGCCGCACGTGGTGCGTTCATTGACCGAGTGAAGGTTAAATATATTTAGTTTGTCTCTGTGACGCCGAAACCAGCCGAGAGTCTGTTCTCTCAGCTTCTATTTACAACTGGAGCTCACAGGAAGTCCCAACAGGAAGTCCCAACAGGAAGTCCCAACAGGAAGTCCCAACAGGAAGTCCTAACTGGAAATCCCAACAGGAAGTCTTGACAGGAAGTCAAAAACTGAAAGTCTTGATAGGAAGTTTTGACAGGAATTCTCAATAGGAAGTCTTGGCAGGAAGTCCCGACAGGAAGTCCTAACTAGAAGTCTTGACAGGAAGTCCCGACAGGAAGTCTTGACAGGAAGTCCCAACTGGAATTCCAAACAGGAAGTCTTGACAGGAAGTCCCGACAGGAAGTCTTAACAGGAAGTCCCAACAGGAAAATGTTTGACTCAGAGAGTTCGTCTACTGCTCAGAAGAGGAAGAGGAGGAGTTACGAAGTTAGGAAGAGGAGGAGATGAAGAAGAGGAAGAGGAGCAGCAGCAATTAGGAGCTATCGTTCTCTGACGTGTGCAGCCGAAGCCCCGCCCCCGGCAGCAGAAGCCCCGCCCCCGGCTGCTGGTGCTTGTGCAGCAGCATGGAGATCTTGTCGTCGTCGGAGTCCAGGGGCTTGTTGTAGTCCTCATCCGGGTCCAGGGGCTTGTTGTAGTCCTCATCCGGGTCCAGGGGCTTGTTGTAGTCCTCATCCGGGTCCAGGGGCTTGTTGTAGTCCTCGTCCTCGTCCTCGTTGTCCGACGTCCCCTTCAGCCGCTCCGCGTCAGAGTCCTGCTTCTTCTTCGCGGTCGCCATCTCGGCCGCGTGCTTTTTCCTCCACTTCGTGCGTCTGTTCTGGAACCACACCTGCGCAGGCACACGCACAAACACGCGCGCGCGCGAACACACACACACACACGTTTCTGACAAGAACTGGATGAAGGATTCTGAAATAAATATTATTATTTAGACTGAATATATCATGTAATAATAATATAATCATAGTATAATAATATAATATCAATATATACTTAACGCGCATGTTTCATTATAATAAAGTTATATTAAAGGTAATAAAACATGATTTATAGATGTAAAGATGTGAAACCATAAATATAACAATAATAATTGCGTTATGAGCCATAAGGCTCGAGCATTAAATGTCGTTTAGCTCATGAGAGAAACATTAATAAAATAATAAACATTAAACATGTTTAACGTTAAACACCTACAATTATTTATTAATTATAGTCTTAAACTAATTAATTGCATATTATATTATAATAATATAATATTGATGTTCAGCAAAAATAGAAGATATTATTTATATTATTATTATTTAGCATGAATAACAGTTATTACTGTCAAGTATCAGCATAAATAGAAGATATTACTAATATTAATGTGCATCATGAACAGCATGATGAGTTTGAATATTATATTAATATAAATTTGAACATGTTTATGATGAGCTGTCTGCGGTACGTCCATATCGTATTATAGTATATAACAATATAATAAGATATAATAGAATACCTTGACCTGGCTCTCCGTCATGGCCAGGCTGTAGGCCAGCCTCTATATGATATATATATATGAATATAATAGTGTAGAATACCTTGACCTGGCTCTCCGTCATGGCCAGGCTGTAGGCCAGCCTCGCGCGCTCGGGCCCCGCGAGGTACTTCGTCTGCTCGAAGGTTTTCTCCAGAGCGAAGATCTGCTGCCCGGAGAACGTGGGCCGGGTGTGCTTCCTCTTCCCGTCCTTATCCAGCAGGATGGAGCCGTGGTCTGCACGGGGTTATGAATGTATTCATATTAATATATTAATATGAATACAGTTATTATACTGCATACAGTTATTATAGTGTAAACAGGACGGTGTGCTTCCTCTTCCCGTCATCCAGCAGGATGGAGCCGTGGTCTGCATGGAGTTATTAATATATATATATATACACATATATAAATGCTTATATATATATATATATATATATATATATATATATATATATATATATATATATATATATATATATATTAATACAATACAATAGTTTAAATATTAATATAACAGTGTATATTAATATCACAGTTTATATTAATACAATAGTTTATATCAGAGGGTTTATTGTAAATAATCTGCATTCATCTATAGGAAATATTTATTATTATGATATAAAATAATAGTTCATATTATATTTTATTAATTTGATGGAGATATTATAGTTTATTATATTATAAACAACCTGTAGTTTTATTGACATAATTACCATGATTATATGAACCTATGATTTATATGATTAATATAATGATCATGTTCATCATCAACATGATTAAGATGATGCTGCACATGAGTTATATATTTTAAACATAATGATTAATATGAAGTTACATTATAATAAGTATATTTTAAACACAACGATAACTATGAATTGAAATTATAGTTATATATTTTAAACATATTAATTAGCGTGAAGCTGCATTATAGTTATTATATTTAAAAAACAACGATTAATATGAAGACACATAATTATGAAATATAAAGCTTCATTACAAATATATATTTAAAACATGTTAACCAGCATAACGCTGCAATGTAGTTATTATATTTAGGACATATTAACCAGCATAACGCTGCATTGTAGTTATTATATTTAGGACATATTAACCAGCATAACGCTGCATTGTAGTTATTATATTTAGGACATATTAACCAGCATAACGCTGCATTGTAGTTATTATATTTAGGACATATTAACCAGCATAACGCTGCATTGTAGTTATTATATTTAGGACATATTAACCAGCATAACGCTGCATTGTAGTTATTATATTTAGGACATATTAACCAGCATAACGCTGCATTGTAGTTATTATATTTAGGACATATTAACCAGCATAACGCTGCATTGTAGTTATTATATTTAGGACATATTAACCAGCATAACGCTGCATTGTAGTTATTATATTTAGGACATATTAACCAGCATAACGCCACCTGGTCCCCCTCTCTCTTCCTCTCTCTTACGCGGGGAGCAGGAGAAGCGCGCGTCCCTCCAGTGCGGGCTCTGCATCACGCCGGGCCAGAAGATGGGCGTCCGGCCCGGGAGGTCGGCCAGCGGCTTCGGGTACCGAGCAACGGCCACGGCGGTCCCGGGGCTGAAGTACAGCCCGGGCGGCGGCGGCGGGCTGAGGCTGCTGAAGCGGGGCAGCGCCGCCAGGAGCCCCGCGGGGCAGGACGCGCCGGCCGCGGCCCCGAGCGGCGCCGCGGGGGGCCGGCTCAGGATGTCGTTGATCCCGTGAGGGGTCGCAGAAGACGAGCAGAGCTGCGGGGACCCGAGCCCGGAGCCCGGGCCCGACGAGCCCTTTCCCCCCGGGGACGAGGACGCAGCCACGCCGCCCGGGTTCGGGGACGTGGTGGCCGGGGACGTGGAGCAGTTGGGCCCGGCGCAGGACAGCGGGTAGGCCGGGTACAGAGGGGTCTTCATCTCGGCCATGCTGTGCAGGGCCGCCAGAGGGGGGGTGCTGAGGAGGAAGCTCTGCCGGGACCCGTCCATCGGGCCCAGCGCTAACATCACCGCTCTGCGGGGTCCGGGTCGCGGGAGCCGGGTCTGGGTCTCGAGGGCCCCCCTGCACACCTGACAGAGTCCGGACTGCGACTAGACCAGAACCCGCGCTGCTATGGACGCGCAGGGAAAGTCCATCTCAGACCCGATCCAGAAAGACTTCAGCAGCAAAGACCAGACAGAGAGAGGACTCGGTGGTCCGGGTCTCCTACAGACAGAGAGAGGACTCGGTGGTCCGGGTCTCCTGCAGACAGAGAGAGGACTCGGTGGTCCGGGTCTCCTGCAGACAGATGAGGACTCGGTGGTCCGGGTCTCCTGCAGACAGATGAGGACTCGGTGGTCCGGGTCTCCTGCAGACAGATGAGGACTCGGTGGTCCGGGTCTCCTGCAGCTGAGGAGCAAGTTAGAAAGTAACAGGAGCCTCTGTTCTGCGCGCGAGCTCAAACTTCAGAGAGGGGGCGAGGCCGAGGGGGAGGGCCCGAGGGGAGGGGGGGCGCTGCGCTCCGATTGGCTCACAGGACGGTGACGCGGCCAGCTGGGTTTCGGGAAGCCACCTGATTGGCTGAAGCTCTAATCAGAGAAGAAACAATATTTGATTTTAAAATAAAGTTCAGAAAAAGAATGTGGATTTATTAAGTCTTTATGTTCCTGTCGAGAGGAAACGAGTTATTCACATCTTTAAATGAGGGGTAATTATAATTATAATAATAATAATAATAGTTATAATTATTAGTGTTTAGTAAAGGATTAGAAGGTAAAGTTATTTAAATATTGAGTAACTTTCTTAAACTTTAAAATATATGAAAACATGAACTTCAATATTTATTATAATTTAAAGAAAATAAATGGTTTATTATTATTCAACATGTAAAGTTGCGTCGAGCATTAATGTTGATTTATATTAAATATGTATATTAATGTGAAATAAATATGATAAATTCATATTATACTATATTAACATTATATTAAAATAATGTGAAAAATATAATTAATTAATATTATATATAAAGTATATTAATATAATAATTATAATTAATGTGAAAACAGTTTAAGAAACAATAGTTCCGACTGTAGACCAGCTCCTCTCACTCATCTGATCTTAATATAAATCATTAATAAATCTTTAATACATCTTTAATAAATCTTGAACACATGAGTAAGTCAGTAATCAGTGCAGTGGTGCATCATGGGAGCCGGCAGGACGGTCATGTGACCAGAGAACAGCTGTCAGAACATTTCATCTTTTCATTGTTTCTTCTTCTGCGCCTCCAGCTGCTCTTATTGGACCACAGAAGAAGAACACTGAATATTAATGTACTTGTTGACATTAATCTGTTTGCAGATGTGAAACACAACAAAACATCTGGACTCACTTCCTGTTAACAAAGAAACATTCATGATTTATGACTTTAGAGGCCGAAAGTAATGAAAGAAAAGATTCAGAATGAAAACATTCAAAATTAAAACTGTTGAAGAAAGAGTAAAAATCAAAAAGAGTTAAAATCAAAAAGAGTTAAAATCATGAAGAGTTAACATCATAAAGATTTGTGATTTTAAAACAGTTGTGATTTAAAATCATAACGCGTTACGATTTTAAATCCTAAAGAGTTAACATCATAGAGTTAAAATCATACATAGGTTAAAATTAGAGTTTTTAAATAATGTAATAACTCATAATATACATTGAGTTTTTAATGACTCATAATGTAATAACACAAGATGATCAGTCTCTGTTAATCTATAATGTATGTCTAAGCATTATAGAATAAATAAAACATAAAATTAAAATAATGATTTGAGGCAGATGTAAATACATATGTATTAAATGAAATAAGTATGTTGTTGTCGTGAAGGTCCAGTTTGATATTAGTTTGTGTAAATAGTTTTAATATGAATACATTAATTTCCTGTGTGAGACTCTAGAGGAACAGCAGCGCCCCCTGCTGCTGGTGTGACGTCATCACAGGTCTTGATCAGAATAACGTGTGTGTGTATACACACACACACATATATACACACACACATATCTATATGTATATACACACATATATCTATATCTATATACATACACCATCTGAGTCCATGTGTACATAGTGTATATACTGTGAATGCTACCTTTAAGTACATGAATACCCCTCAGAAGAGGAAAGTGTTTGTGTGTATAAGTTTTACCTTTAAGGAGATTTACGTAGATATTAATTTTATTTGTACCACCAGAGAACAGTGTGGACATACAAGTACCCCTGAGTATATGAGTCTATAAATACTCCTGAATATATCTATAAGTAGCCCAGAGTACAGTGTTAAAAAGTACTACCTCTAAGTACATGTAGGAGTACCCCATGATAGACAAGTGTAGAAACACCACGTAGTACACAAAGTGTGTACAAATACCCGCGTGGTACACAAGGTGTGTACAGGTACCCCCATAGTACACAGTGTGTACATGTACCCTCGTAGTACACAAAGTGTGTATAATTACACCCCCTTGGGAGTACACAAAATGCATTTAAGTACCCCCGTAGTAAACAATACAAGTACCCCATGGTAGACAAAGTGTGTATAAGTACCCCAAGGTAGACAAAGTGTGTATAAGTACACAGAAAGACGCAGCAGAAGTTTTCCGGTCAGAATGTGTAGTTTTTATTTATAATTTTATTCGCGAGCCATCAGCTTCTGCTTCTTCAGCTTCTTCTGGGAAACCTGAGGAGAAAACACAAACCACAGGGTGAACACACAGACCCACAACACAGACCCACAGGGCGACAACA
This sequence comes from Clinocottus analis, assembly GCF_023055335.1. Classification (NCBI taxonomy): domain Eukaryota; kingdom Metazoa; phylum Chordata; class Actinopteri; order Perciformes; family Cottidae; genus Clinocottus; species Clinocottus analis. The sequence continues at coordinate 206,193 of NW_027176232.1, read as the reverse complement.
CAGACCCACACCACAGACCCACAGGGCGACAACACAGCTGATACCCGTCGTGATCAGAACGCTCAGGTCTTGTAAGTCTCTTCATGAGGATCAAAGGTGTCCTAAATCATCATCACTGCGTTCACGGTTTAACTCGAGAGGTCTGACGTTCACGTCTACAGTTTAATGTGCCGCTGCAGGGCAGCATGACGCCCATCTATTACAAATATTCGTATACATTAAAAAATAAATTCTAAAAATATTCTTATATATTAAAAAAAACATTCGTATATACCATATATTTATATATATAAATAATATTTTTCATCTAATTCAGTTATGTTCTTCGTTTAAAATGGCCGCTGTAGTTTTATTTGGGTCAGACCAGCAGAACAGGACCCACCTTCTTCTTCTGGGCCACCTCCTCCTCGGGTTTGGGTACGATGGTCTCCTTCTCGGTGAGGATCATCTCGATGTGGCACGGAGAGCTCATGTACGGGTTGATGCGGCCGTGAGCGCGGTACGTACGGCGCCGCATCTTAGGCGCCTTGTTGACCTGGATGTGCTCGATCACCAGAGAGTCCACGTCCAGACCCTGCAAACCAGACCGGATCAGAACCAGAACACCCAGACCAGCTCGGAGCTTCAATAACACTATAAAAACACTAAAGCACCACAGAAGAAGAACAAGGGTCAAACAAATGTGAAACTGACGTCTGCAGTGATACTCTTCTTCCTCTTCACCAGTTACGTAATCAGAACGCTCAGATCTTACAAGTCATCTTCATGTGGATCAAAGGTGTCCTAAATCATCATCACTGCGTTCACCATGTGATATAAAATTATATATATATATATATATATATATATATATATATATATATATATATATATATATATATAAATAAATAAATAAATAAATAAATAAATAAACACTATTCAGTTATAAATCTCACTTCATTTAAATTGACCTCTTTAGTTTTATTTGTTTTTTAACTCTGAATGTTCTGTTTGTTTTACACTAAAAATTATTTCAGTTTTAAAACCACATCTATCCTGAAGCCCCGCCCCTTTCAGCGCTGATTGACAGTTGTCTCTTTCAATAGGAGTGTCTTCAGACTTCTTCCCGTGAGGCGTTCAGGTACCTTGAGCTCTGCGTTGCTTTCGGCATTCTTCAGCATGTGCAGCAGGAACTCTGCGCTCTTCTTGGGCCAGCGGCCTTGAGTCCAGCCGAACTGCTTAGCCTGCAAACAACAACAACAACAACAGTGTTTACAAGTACTAACCTCAGGCACAGTATGCACAAGTAGTACCTTTAAGTAACTACAAAGCATGTAAAAGTACAACCAAAAAACACTAACTACTAACCCTAAGTACGAAATGTGTGTGAGAACACAAAACATGTAGAAGTATCCTTAAATACGTATATAGCATGTACAAGTACCTCACTGTATACAAAGCGTGTACAAGTACACAGAAGGACGCTCTTAGGTCAAAAGTACTACTTTTAGGTACATCAAGTGCTTATCAGGGCGCTAGGGAACCAGGGGAACCACCGCAGAACTGGTTCCCGCCGCAGGAAAGAACCATTAGCTTCGTGATGAGAAGCGCCAGCAGCCGTTAGCATCTCAGCAAGCTAACTGTTCCGCTGCGGGGGGAACCGGGCTATGGTTCTGCGGGGAACCGGGCTATGGTTCTGCGGGGAACCCGGCGGTGGACCTGCGGGAGCACGTACCTGAGCGCAGCGGCCCACGCCTCCGTTGTAGCGCCGGAACGGGACGCACTGGTGCTTCACGATCACGTCCCGCAGGTACTTGTTGGCTTTGCGAATGTGCATCCCCTTGATGGCCTGGGCCGACTCACGGGTGTTCTGGTGGAGAAAACAAGCGCCACGCGGATTATGAAGGGGCGGAGCCAACAGCGGGGGCCAATCAGAGCAGTAATAAACCCATTTAACAGTTTGCTTCCTGATTAAACTACTTTACACAAACAGATGGTTTATCATTACTTAATTATCTACATGCTACTAGCCTTCTCCTCATAACATTTAAATCCTTTTTTATACATCATAATATTCCCATCACCTTCATGTTATTGATCCGCTACACTAGTGATCAATACTCATCAGAACGCTCAGATCTTATATTTCATCTTCATGTGGATCAAAGGTGTCCTAAATAATCATCACTGCGTTCACCATGTAATATATATATATACACGCAATATTCAGTTCTAATGTCATGTAAACTGACCAGTAATCAATATAAATGTGTTAGAGACATTTATTTTGACATAATCTAAAACAATAAATAAAGTACTTTTCTGCATTTTAATTCCTGTTTAATATTTCATGAATAAAATTCAAGAAAAAATGTAATATTTGTAAATGTCTCCACTACCAGACAGTATGATGTCTGACTTATAAAAAGATGATTATAGTAATATTCACTTCCTGGTGGGGAATAAAGGAACAGATAACCAGGTTTAAAACATTTAAGTAAAATAAACTAAAAGTTAAAACAATAAACTACAAGTGAAACACTTCAAACCTTGAAGTGAACGCGCAGGTTGGAGCCCCTCGACTTGCATGCTGTGGAACAAACCAGCAGAACCATTAGCACCATTAGAACCGGCCTGTACCGTTAAAATAAACACGTGCAGCAGCTCAGGTCATCGTGTAGTTTCACAGTAAATCAAAGGTGTCCTAAGTCTTCATCACAGCTGCAGAACGAGGCTTTAACCCCACGTGGGACTCACATTTAGTCGGGTTCTCCGGGTCGAGAGAGTAGCGGACCATCTTCAGGTATCTGGAGGATCGGAGACAGTTTATTTATTAAATAACACCACAAAAGGTTTCTCGAAACTTCCGGTTGATATCAGCTCGTGTTAGATGATGTTTCGGCTCTAACGGCCTCCACAAACAGGGATCAGAAACTACAGGACCCGTTGTGAAACACAAGAAACTATAGTTCAGAAATTAGCGTTTCTTGGCTGGGGTTTGGTGCAGAAGGATCCAAGATGGCGGACAGCAACGCAGAGTGACAAATATCACAATACAACTAATTTCCCGTCTTTAAACACAGAAATGCAACATTAGCTGACATGTTTAACGGTTGTTAGCTAAACGCAGCGGGTTTAAACGAATGATGGTAAAGATTCGGTGAAGATTGAACGTAGATTCTCGTCTCCGCTAGCGGGACGGTTGTGTTACCTCTGAGGCCGCGGAGGGAAGAGGAAGAACCGGGGACGGCGCGCCTCCTCTTCAGCCTTCCACGCCGCGGCACCGCCCCCTGGTGGCTCGGAGGCGCAGTGCGTCCACTCGGACAGCAGGGGGCGGTGTAGCTCAGCTGTTCTCACGCAGACGTATATATATATATATATATATATATATATATATATATATATATATATATATATATATATATATATATATATATATATATAAAAATATATATATATATATATATATATATATATATATATATATATATATATATATATATATATATATATATATATATGTATTCTGTAAGTTATACTTCTTGTTTACATTACACCATCTGCTGTTGGATTATTAAAGTATTATCTCATATTATAGTATCTATATTATCCTACCTATATTATGTTATCTTACATTTATCTGACAACTAATAAATGATGTATTATTAATTACACATTAAAATTTTAAATAAGTAATATATAATTCTGCATCAGGAGTAATTACATTTTGATCCTGATACTTTTACTTAAAAAAATAAAACACATAAAGTTGTTTAATTTGATTGTCTGATCTCAAGTTCATGAGATCACACACTCAAACGTGAACAAAAACGAGTTGAGTGTTTCCTGACATTTAATAACAATATTATCACGTTGGTTATTTAATAGTAATGTAATGGAATAATATTGTTACTTTAATAGTAATGTAATGTAATATTATTCATGTTGTTACATAGTAATATAAGGTAATATTCATGTTACTTAGGAACATAAGGTTCTCATTAAGGTTCCCTACAGAACATCTTAATAAAACACAGAGTTCTAAAGCAGTTGTTTATTTGGTTACTTCCTGTTGATTGTTTGTTCTCTTGTTTACAAAAATAAATTTATTATTTACACATTCAGTGAAAAACATTCAGACAAACAAAAGACCTGAAACTCTCCTGAAGATCCTCGAGGTCAAAGGTCATCTCATGTTGATCTTCCTCCTCCTCTTCCTCTCTCCTCTATGGAGATGCAGCTGTGTCACTTAGCATTTATTTTTATATATAGATATAATTTCTCCCTTTTGTGACTTTATGTATTTTCTATTCATCATGGTTGTGATAATTGGTGGAAAGTAATTACATGTACTCAAGTACTGTACATTTCTGAGGTACTTGTACTTTAGTGGAGGTACTTGTACTCCTTCAGTACACCTGAGAGTAAATATTGTACTTTATCATCCTTACATACTTTTACTTTAGTACTTTCAGTATATTTTGACGCTGATACTTTTTGTACTTTTACTTGCAACAAAGTATTTGCACAATGGAAAAAAAAGCATTTTTGCTGCAGTAAAACACTTGTGATAAATATTATATTGTGCTGCAGCTTTAATAATAATAGTAGTTTTTATAAAATCAGCCTCAGGATTATTTCACATGAACAGAATGTAAACACAGATGTGATGCATCACGGAACCAGGCTAGCAGTTTGCATCCGTTTACAGTCTTTATGCTAAGCTAAGCAGCTGACGGCTCCAGCTCTTCCTGCTTTGCTGCGTTCAGGTCGAACATTTCAACACATTTCAGTCCAGAAGGAATCAGACGTGACAGGAAGTGGAGAAACGTCTGATTGTCCTCGGAGGAGACGCCACGTTGTCCTCGGAGGAGACGCCACGTTGTCCTCGGAGGAGACGCCACGTTGTCCTCGGAGGAGACGCCACGTTGTCCTCGGAGGAGACGCCACGTTGTCCTCGGAGGAGACGCCACGTTGTCCTCGGAGGAGACGCCACGTTGTCCTCGGAGGAGACGCCACATTGTCCTCGGAGGAGACGCCACATTGACCTCGGAGGAGACGCCACATTGACCTCGGAGGAGACGCCACATTGACCTCGGAGGAGACGCCACATTGTCCTCGGAGGAGACGCCACATTGTCCTCGGAGGAGACGCCACATTGTCCTCGGAGGAGACGCCACATTGTCCTCGGAGGAGACGCCACATTGACCTCGGAGGAGGAGCAACCTGCAGGAGGAGAGAGCCAAAGTCATGTATGAAGACAAACACACATTATAAACACTTATCCCTAAACCTGCAGACATGAAACTGAGTAATGAAGGAGTACGTACGCGTGAGCCAGTGAGCTGCTGTCAGTATGGGCGTGGCTGCAGTGGGCGTGGCTGCAGTGGGCGTGGCCACAGGGGGCGGGCCCTCAGCTCACTTGAGCCCCGGGCTGACCACGGTGGGGGTGGGGGGGTAGACCAGCGCCACGTCGACACGCTCAGACCCGTTCTCTGGACAGATGAGCTCAGTCAGACCTTCAGGCCTCTGCTGACTCAGCAGCTCACCTGGAACACAGACAGGAAGTCAGACAGATAGACAGGAAGTCAGACAGATAAACAACAAGGAGCGTCACATCACATCATATCATATGTGTGAGAGAGAGTGAGTGTTGCACGTGGCCAGCAGGGGGCACCTGGTCTCTGTATTAAAGAGCACATGTTGAACCTGTTACTGCTGTTGTCATAGTGATCAGGGCCCGAGCTCTGACAGTCAGAGCGGAGGACCCATTGAAATGCAAATGTTGATTATAATTTGGTATTATTCACGTTCTCATGCGTCATATTATATTTCATCAGATATTTTCATTTTTCTTGATATCTCATTGTGTGTGGAAGATACAACCCAAGTAACCTCTTCGGGGCCAGACTTCGTACGTCGATACATAAAACTTCCAAATCACTTAACCTATCGCGTTGTAGTGCATGTCAACATCGTGTCCCTTAACGTACACACTTTTTTTAAACACCAGGGGGCGCTGCAGTGAATTGCTCAATTTTGGCGTTTTCCTTGATTTCAGGCATTGTACTCCAATTATTCCTACAAATTAAATACAATTGTTTTTTAAAGTGTTTTCAGTTTTCTAAGTTTAAGTGATTTAAGTTTTTTAAAAGTAAGTTTTTTAAGTTTTAAAAACTTAAACTCAAATTTTAAAAACTTAAATTGTCTGGTCTCCGACATGCTTGAGCGAAGGCCAGCTCACAGCAGCTCTAATTATTATTATTATGATTATGATTGTTGTTATTATTATTATTATTATTATTATTATTATTATTATTATTATTATAGGGGGCTTCTGTTGAGAGAATCAATCATAATATTGATAATAACCTGATGTTACTGAGTTTAGCAGAGTAGCTGCTAAGTTTATGAAACTGTCTGTTGGAATAATTTAGTAAATATGATCATTTGTCCTCTGACCATCAGGAGCAGCGCTGCTGTGAAGAGCGTGTTCCCTCTGCTCAGCAGGAGGAGGAGAAGTCTCACCCCCTCACCCCCTCACCCCCTCACCACTCAAACCATTCGGCTTATTGATCCGTTTACTTCTCTCTGCTGGTCTGGAGACGACTGGTCTGTCTGGAGCCGGAGATACTGGATCTCTCAGCTACAGCCAGAAGACAGTCAGAGTACAGCCAGAAGACAGCCAGAAGACAGTCAGAGTACAGCCAGAAGACAGACAGAAGACAGTCAGAAGACAGACAGAAGACAGACAGAAGACAGTCAGAAGACAGACAGAAGACAGTCAGAGTACAGCCAGAAGACAGTCAGAAGACAGACAGAAGACAGCCGACAGTCAGAAGACAGACAGAAGACAGACAGAAGACAGTCAGAGTACAGCCAGAAGACAGTCAGAAGACAGCCAGAAGACAGTCAGAAGACAGCCAGAAGACAGTCAGAAGACAGACAGAGTACAGCCAGAAGACAGTCAGAAGACAGTCAGAAGACAGCCAGAAGACAGTCAGAAGACAGACAGAAGACAGCCAGAAGACAGTCAGAAGACAGACAGAAGACAGACAGAAGACAGCCGACAGTCAGAAGACAGACAGAAGACAGTCAGAAGACAGTCAGAGTACAGCCAGAAGACAGTCAGAAGACAGACAGAAGACAGCCAGAAGACAGACAGAAGACAGCCGACAGTCAGAAGGCAGACAGAAGACAGACAGAAGACAGTCAGAGTACAGCCAGAAGACAGTCAGAAGACAGCCAGAAGACAGTCAGAAGACAGACAGAAGACAGACAGAAGACAGCCGACAGTCAGAAGACAGTCAGAGTACAGCCAGAAGACAGCCAGAAGACAGTCAGAAGACAGTCAGAAGACAGACAGAAGACAGCCAGAAGACAGACAGAAGACAGCCGACAGTCAGAAGACAGTCAGAAGACAGTCAGAGTACAGCCAGAAGACAGCCAGAAGACAGTCAGAAGACAGTCAGAAGACAGCCAGAAGACAGTCAGAAGACAGCCAGAAGACAGTCAGAAGACAGCCAGAAGACAGTCAGAAGACAGTCAGAAGACAGCCAGAAGACAGTCAGAAGACAGCCAGAAGACAGTCAGAAGACAGTCAGAAGACAGCCAGAAGACAGTCAGAGTACAGCCAGAAGACAGACAGAAGACAGACAGAAGACAGAGTACAGCCAGAGTTGAATGTCCTTATGGAGAAGTCTCAAATAAAGCAGTGACACACTTTCACTTCATAAATATGTAAATATTTCTTCCACCAGATTAGATTTGTTTTTCATTAGTAAGCAGCTCATGTGTCCAGCTGTGTGCCCGGAATTAGACCTCCTCCTCCTCCTCCTCCTCCTCCTCCTCCTCCTCCTCCTCCTCCTCCTCCTCCTCCTCCTCCTCCTCCTCCTCCTCCTCCTCCTCCTCCTCCTCCTCCTCCTCCCCTTCCTCTTCCTCCTCCTCCTCCTCCCCTTCCTCCCATTCCTCCCTCCTCCCTCCTCACATTCCTTCTCGCCGGCCGCCTGCCTCCATAAAAGGAAAGAGAGCGGCTCCTGTGAGGAGGTACTCTTCCTGTTTCCAGGAAGCTCTTCAGTCACTTCCTGTTCCATTGTGAGCCTCTTTCTGCTTTTATCCGTTTTATATTATGAGAAAGTCTTCATGTCTTTAAAGAAGTTACACACGTTCCAACATGTTTTTGATGCTGAATGATGTGTAAATCATTATGTACTAAACATTTCCTTCATGGGAGAAAAGAAAGTGAAGCTACTCCTCAGTGTCCTGATCTACATGAACTACTTCATAAATAGAAACACATCAATCTGAATCTCTTTGAATGTCCACATTCTTATCACAACAACAACAATAGCTGATCACAACGAGCGCTCAGATTAACAACGTCCAACTGCTTCAACCGGATTACACTGCTCCTCACAGTGGCGGCCATTTTGTTTCTGATCCGATAGAACGACATCGCATCACTTCCTCCTGCTCTCCGATTGGCTCGTCCAGCCGTCACTTTCATTTAAATATTTACAATCTTCCACCCCGAAATAGAAATGAGTTCAAGAGCCAAGGAGAGGAAGACTCCTCCTCTTCCTCACCCGTCACCTGGTAACTGGGTCACATGACCAGAACCAGAGATCATGCGAGCTTACGGTCACTAATCCTCCTCAGGACCAGAGCTGCTGCTCCCATCATGCACTGCTGCTCTCATTTCAGTTTCTGTAGTTCTGGTCTGCACATGCTCAGTAGGGAGCAGGAATATTCACGCTGAACATTAGTTATTAAACTAATCAATAGTTGTTTACTTTCCTATTGATCAACAAAACGTTCCTTCAAAACAAAAGAACCCGTCAGCCTGCGAGCTAACATGCTAGCAGCAGTCAGACAGCTCTCCGTCTCAAGAGACTCAGAGGAAAACCAGGACGTGAGAAACAGATCTGCTGACGAGAGGATCAACATAATCCTCAGTGATCAGCAGCTGCACCACTGAGAGCTGCTCAGGAATGTGTCCTACTTCAGTCCACAGGAAACACTCCAGAAATAACTCAGAGCCACAGAGTCACAGAGTCACAGAGCCACAGAGCCACAGAGCCACAGAGTCACAGAGCCACAGAGCCACAGAGTCACAGAGTCAAAGAGCCACAGAGTTACAGAGTCAAAGAGTCACAGAGTCAGAGAGTCACAGAGTCACAGAGTCACAGAGTCAGAGAGTCACAGAGTCACAGAGTCAAAGACCCACAGAGTCACAGAGCCACAGAGCTACAGAGTCACAGAGTCAAAGAGCCACAGAGTTACAGAGTCAAAGAGCCACAGAGTCACAGAGCCAGAGAGTCAAAGAGTCACAGAGTCACAGAGCCAGAGAGTCAAAGAGTCACAGAGCCAGAGAGTCAAAGAGTCACAGAGTCACAGAGTCAGAGAGTCACAGAGTCACAGAGTCACAGAGCCAGAGAGCCAGAGAGCCAGAGAGTCACAGAGTCACAGAGTCAGATTATTTAGTCTTCACCAAGTGAAGGTAACAATAACATCAATAACACCTTTAAAAGAGTCATCAGCTGATCAGCATATTGCTACATCACACCTGATAATGTCATCACAGGCCGGCCCGCCGGTCACATGACGCACGATGATGTCACTTCCTGTCTGAGCCGAGTCAACATGAAGCAGCAGACGAGTTTCAACATGTCGACTACAAAGAAACGCTGAGCTGTTAGTTTACTATGTACAGACACAAACTTACAGTCTGGAATCAATACACAGGAATTATTCATATAAATAAATAATTACACACACACACACACACACACAAAGAGAGAGAGTGAGGGTGAGAGAGAGATATGTGTGTGTATGTATGTGTGTGAGGCTGGTCGGTCGCAGCACTTTCCCTCTTGTGGATCTTTTCTCTCACTCTCTGCTCGTTTTAATCCAGTTACAGGATTTAAATCGGATTAAAACCAGAGAAGAAGAAGAAGAAGAAGAAGAAGAACCTGTTCTTCCTGACGTTTTAGGTTTCAGTCTGAACATGTTGAGACTCAAAACGGATCAGGATCCTGTACGTTTAGTATTTTGAGTTGTTTGTAAAACTGCTGCAGGTCTTTTATTTTGAAGGAGAAGTTATAAAAAACAGAAACTAGTTTAAAGTATTAGAACTTAAAACTCGGGAATCAAGCAGAAACATCCGCACAATGTCTGTCAGCGCATAGAAACCTTCTGACTAAATTATTGATTATGAATCAGAATAATCACATCAGGCCGCCACAATAAAAGCTCTTAAAAGCTGAGTGTTTAATGGATCAGAAAAAAAGAAAAGAAAACGAGGATGAGGAGACGACTTCCATCATTTAGTGGAATCCTCTTCCTCAGTGTCCCTCTGAAGCTGGTTAGCTTAGCTTAGCTTAAAGACGGGAAACCGGGGGAAACTGTTAGCCTCTGATAAAATTATTCATGATTTTACCCTTTGTGTCCTTTAATTTTTAAGAATCAAAGATCTCATCTCAAAAACGCATCTCATAAAATAAATGTTATTACTTTAAACATGTCTCATCTCTTTGGTGCTTTTCTTTGTAATATATCTTATTGTTATCGCTCTAAGTAAAATATTAGTTATGTCTAAATGTCGAATAAACACATTCCAACTGAGTATTAGTCATTACACTAGTCGGTTGCACAGGTGTGGGCGTGTCCTCGGGTCTTACCTGGGAAGCCGTGCGGCTGGGCTGCGCCCCTCTTCAGGCACTTGGAGCAGAGCACGTGGGCGGAGTACAGCAGACCGGGCCACTCCTGCAGCAGCGCGTCCAGCTGCTCCACCAGCGGTGTGACGGCCTGCCAGGCGGTCCAGATGTTGGGCAGCGAGGCGTGGCTGGCGATGGACAGCGTCTCCGGCCGCTGCGTCCCTCCGGCCGGCCGGTGGCTGATCACCACGGGGACTTTACCTCGGTAGGCCAGGATCTGCCGCCGGCCGTCCGCCCGCTGCACCACGTGGCTATTGATCTGCACGCTGAAGCGCGCGAACAGGCCGGGTGGAAACAGGAAGGGGAAGCTGTACCGGATGTGCAGCTGCTCCACGGAGAAGAAGGGGCACGGCGGCGGCGAGGAGCCGCCGGACGAGGCCTCCGCCTGCGGCTCCTCGCTGCTCACGTAGCTGGGGAACTTGTACCAGGCCGGAGCGCCGTTCAGCGGCCGGCCGCGCGGCTTGTTGATGCAGTAGCAGATGCCCATCTTCTCCAGAAGCTCCATGACAAGCTGCAGGTCCTGCTGCGTCCGGATGAGCGGCCGCAGCAGCAGGCGAATGACATTGGAGGGCAGGAGGCCGTGCTGAAGGAAGCCCTCCACGTGGGGCTGCAGCGGGGTCACTCTCAGGGGCTCCCCCGCCTCGTCCTCTACCACCAAACTCACCCGGCCCCTGTCCCCCCTCTCGCCCTCGGAGAGCAGCCGGGCCAGCAGAGAGCGCTCGTCCCTCTGGAAGAACACGTTCAGGATGGCGATGAAGCGCGGGAGGTTGTGGAACACGTACTCCTTCAGGGTGAGGCTGTCCTCAAAGTACAGCAGCTTGCCGCTCTCGTGCAGGTAGGACAAGGCGCTCTGCAGCCGGTCCTCCGTTAGCCCGGCCTGGAGGCCCAGACGGGCAGAGTCCCACCACGACAGCCACAGGTCTCTGGGCTTGATGTGCAGCTCCTCCAGCACCTGCCAGGACTTGGGCAGCACGCGGTGAAGGTTGGGGAAGATGTCCCTGTGGTCCGCAACGGACATGAGCTTGTCCCGCAGCCGCTGGATGTTCCTCTGGCTCTCCGTGCAGCTGACGCTCAGCACCGGAGACAAGATCTGCAGCCGGTGGTTCAGCATGTACTGCAGCTGCGACTTCCTCCGCCGCAGGTTTCTGTCGGAGACGCCGTAGAAGAGGACGTGAGGACTGGAGCAGCGGAGGTTGTAGCCCTGCTCCAGCCCCTGGTCCACCTGCAGGGCCTGAGTCCTCAGGACGTGGACGTCCCTCTTCTCCTGCAGGCCGATCTGTCTGTGGATGTCCAGACTCTTGTCCTCCAGCTCCGCCTCCCCACACAGGTCTGCATGCGTCCCCACCAGGCACACCACCGCATGGGGCACTTTGGCCCCGAGCAGGTGGAGGAAGTACCCCACGTGGGCGTAGAAGTCCTGGGGCAAATACGCCTTCAGGTTGACGGCGAGGACGTAGAGCGCCCCAGGCGAGAGGAAGAACGGGTTGATGAGGTCATAGTTCGGCTTCCCCGACAAGTCGAACACCAGGAAGCTGAGGCAGCGCTCTGCGTCCGCCACCCAGTTGGTGACTTCGATCCCTTTGTTTCCCGGAGCGCCCTGAACGCCCGGCTGCACGCTCGCCACGCTCTGCCTCAGTCGGGTCTTTCCGGCATTGCTGGTCCCCATCAGGACCAGCTTGAGGCGTGGCTTCACGGCCAGCTGCACTTGAGCCAGCTCCTTCTGGTAGGCCGCGATGTACGGGATCCCCTTCATGCAGACCTCGTACGGAGGCTGGATGAGGGGGTTGTCCTTCACCTTCCAGATGTTCACCTTGGACAGGTTCCCAAAGTCATCTGGGAGAATGGCGATCTGGTTCCCCTGGAGAACCAGCTCCTCCAGTCTTTGCAGATCCACGATGGAGTCGGGCAGGTACGTGAGCTGGTTGTTGTCCAGCCAGAGGTTGGCCAGCCGCCCCAGCTGCCCAACCTCCTCTGGGATGTGGGTCAGCCTGTTCCTGCTCAGGTAGATCTCCTCCAACCCTGCGATGTTCAGGATCACCTGGGGGAAGTTTTCGAACTCGTTAGAGGACAGGTTGAGCATCTTGAGTCTCTGCATGTTGCTGAACGCCGCGGGCAGCGCCGACAGCTGGTTCCCGTCCAGCATCAGGCTCTCCAGCTGGCACAGTAGGCAGAAAGAGTCCGGCAGCGTGGACATGTGGAGGCTGCTGAGCCACAGGATCTTGATGGACCGCAGCTTCATGATGTCCGCCGGCAACGCCTGGAACTTGTTGCCGGAGCAATCCAGCTCCTCCAGCTCGCCAAGGGCCAGGATCTCGGGGGGGAACCGGTTCAGCTTGTTGTGATCCACGTCCAGAGTTCGCAACCTGGCGAGGGCGGAGAAGGACCCGGGGAGGTCGTGCAGGTCGTTGAAGCTCAGGTCGAGTTCCTCCAGAGACCCGAGCGCTCCGATCTGAGCCGGCAGAGTCTGGATCTTGTTGTGGCTGACGCACAGCTTCTTCAGTGCCGTCAGCTGGCCCACGCTGTCCGGGAGGCCCCTTAGGCCATTGTGGCTCATGTCGAGCTCCACCAGCCGCACTAGCTCCAGCACCACCCGGGGGACCGCGCAGAACCGGTTCCTGCGCAGCATGAGCACGCGCAGGTTGTTGAGGCTGGACCCCAGCGCGTCCGGCAGCTCCTGCAGGGAGTTGTTGCCCAGGTTCAGCGCCTCCACCTCGGCGATGTCCTCCGGCAGGACGATCTGGTTGTCGGTGGAGCACAGCGTGAGCTGCCGCAGGGTGCTGCGCAGCTTCCTGGAGCGCAGGGCGGCGTCCCTCCACAGCCTGGCGGTCTTCAGGTCGGTCTCCTTGTCCTGCACGGCCCTGCAGCCAGACCCCCCTTCCTCCTCCGCCGCCTCCGCCTCCTTGTTATCATGGAGAGTCTTCATGGAGACCCGGCGCGCAGCAGCATGGTGGACGCGGAGCTTCAGAAACCTGCGCGCCCCTCGGCGGAACAAAAGACGGGTCGTGTCGCGGGATTACGAGGCGTAGGAACGGCGGCAGGAGCGCGTGCGGCCGCGAAGGCATCGTCTGCTCGTGCGCCACAGAGACCACAGCGCGCTACAGCTGCGGGTTGAAGCCCCGATGCGAGGCGCAGCGCCGCGGGGTCACTGCGTCCTTCAGCGGCGTCCTCATCGCTCCGTGCCCGGATATAGAGCCGTGTCTGTGGGGAGCCGCTGCTCTCCTTCCTGGGAGCGGGGAGTGGAAGTGAGGCGGCCCGCACACTGCGTCAGATCTGTGGACCCTCCTCCTCCTCCTCCCCTCTCCTGCGTGGGGAGGAGGAGGAGGAGGAGGAGGAGGAGAAGAAAGTGATTGTTACAAGTGAATGTTAAAAAAGGTGGTTGGCTTTAATATAAACCGTTCCAGAGTCACAATCAGTCAGCTTTATTTATATATATATATATATATATATATATATATATATATATATATATATATATATATATATATATATATATATATATATATATATATATACACACACACACACACACACACACACACACACACACGTAATCTTTAAATAAATTAAGTGATCATAACATGATCTAAAATCTTTACCTGAGAGACAGAAGAGTTTGTCTCCACCTGCAGGACACGATGAGTAATGACCATCAACAACAACATTTACTCATGTCCAGAACCACATGATCCAGAACCAGGACCAGGAGTCCGGGACCAGCAGCAGAGTCCAGTTCTATATCAGACAGTTTCCTCACATAACTTTGTTTTATTAAACTTTTCTCTTCAAATATATTCAGACTCTTTGTTTATATTTTGTGAATTTAAATAAAACTAAATGTTTCCTTAACCGTGTTACAAGATTAAATAATAAACAACATTAATAACATACAACAAGAAGTAAAAATGTTTCACTTTATTAATTAATTTATTGTCTAAAACATGAGGTCCATCAGACATTCAGGATGATTTTAATAACAAACAGACAACACAAGTAAAAAGGTGCAAAAGGTTCAGATCAATAACAACAAGACGACCTCATTAAAACCATTGTTTGTTTCAATGAGCAGCAACACAACAACAACAACTTCAGGTTCCTTCAGAACACGGTCACCCAGAGCCGGTCTGGTGGTCACCTGGGAGGGCGGGTCCGACCGGGAAACATGTCCTCAGTACTACAGTCACCTGTCCTCAGTACTACTGTCACCTGTCCTCAGTACTACTGTCACCTGTCCTCAGTACTACTGTCACCTGTCCTCAGTACTACAGTCACCTGTCCTCAGTAATACTGTCACCTGTCCTCAGTAATACTGTCACCTGTCCTCAGTACTACAGTCACCTGTCCTCAGTACTGCAGTCACCTGTCCTCAGTACTACAGTCACCTGTCCTCAGTACTACTGTCACCTGTCCTCAGTACTACAGTCACCTGTCCTCAGTACTACTGTCACCTGTCCTCAGTACTACAGTCACCTGTCCTCAGTACTACTGTCACCTGTCCTCAGTAATACTGTCACCTGTCCTCAGTACTACAGTCACCTGTCCTCAGTACTACAGTCACCTGTCCTCAGTACTGCAGTCACCTGTCCTCAGTACTGCAGTCACCTGTCCTCAGTACTACAGTCACATGTCCTCAGTACTACAGTCACCTGTCCTCAGTACTGCAGTCACCTGTCCTCAGTACTGCAGTCACCTGTCCTCAGTACTACAGTCACATGTCCTCAGTACTGCAGTCTTGTGTTCTTGTGTCCTCAGTACCCGTGACCTCAGTAGTACAGTACCCGTGACCTCAGTAGTACAGTACCCGTGACCTCAGTAGTACAGTACCCTTGACCTCAGTAGTACAGTACCCGTGACCTCAGTAGTACAGTACCCGTGACCTCAGTAGTACGGTCCAGTGTTCTCGTGTCCAGCGTAACTCGGCCAGTCGGGGAAGATGCCGTGTGAACATGTGGGGCTTCCGTAGCGGTCGAAGTGAATCCCAAAGTCAATGGCGTCTGCGTGGCTGCTGGCAGCCGGCCGGCGCCCCCTGCTGGAGGCCCAGACGATGCGGTAGTTGCTCCCCTGGTTGCTGTCCCAGTGCTCGCGCCCGCAGACCTCATAGCAGACGGCGAACTCCACGTGCTCGTGAGGCCCCAGGTGCTCCGGCAGCGCAGCGCTGAAGGAGAAGGTGTCGCTGTAGGCGGTGGGGTACGAGTCCTTCACGTACTCGCAGCTTACGTCCCGGTGGCTCCGCCAGCCGTCCGACGTCAGCCGCAGCTTCACGACCTTCTGGAAGGACACGTTCTTCACCTTCACGGTGCCGGCCAGAGCACGCTCTTTCAGCACGCAGTGCTCCAGACACACCAGGTTCCTCTCCAGGCTCTGGCGGAAGTGCAGGTAGTCCGAGGAGGGCTGAGTGAAGTCCAGCACCAGCGTGTCCTCCGTGCACACCAGCGACAGAGACAGGGCTGAGCTGAGCATCTCCTGGACGTTCAGCGGGATGTCGATGGGGTCGTCGAACTGGGAGAAGGTCTTCACTCTGGTGAGGGACAGGCCCTGGTGGTCGGCAAACGTCACCTGCTTCTTGGCCTTACCGGAGTCTTTACTGAGGGCCGGCCCGTCCTCAGGGTCCGCCTGGTCCACGCAGGGGGGGCCCTGCAGTCTCAAGCAGGAGCTCAGAGCAGGTTTGCATGTCTGAGACATCCGGTACACAAACGCCTCCTTGGACAGGTACAGGGGGAGGGTCATGACGAGGCCTGCTGAGGTCTGAAACAGAGAGCAGATGGTCAACAACAGAGACCTGATTGTCTGTATATACATGTATGTATAAATGCACACATGTATGCATGCATGTCTGTATCCATACACGCATACATGCGTGTATATCAGTGGCGGGCAGTGGATTTTCTACCTGCACATTAGTCTCAATCAGTTGGGCTGATTTTAAAATTAAAAAAAGTTTAAACAATAAAATATAACTGTGTGATTGTCCAGCAGAAGGCTTCGCCGGCCCTGACGGCCCGTCACTGGTATGCAGCTCATTCAGTCAGAAACATGTGAATTCTCTTTTTCAGTACTTTTGAACTTTTGGACTTGAGGACGGGTCCCCCGCCGTGTGGCTGAGGCCTAAATATGGAGTCCACTGGTTGGTTACAGTGAGGTGTTGAGCTTGAGTAGAGCGGGTCAGGGCAGCCGATTGGTCAGGAGCAGAACCAATCAGGGGTCTTGATGGTCTATGAGAGACAGAAGCAGGTCATGGCTCTGGAAGTACTTTAAGTTCATGGTTACCTGTCATACAGGTCTAGTTTCTGCTACTTGTCCACATGAACAGACCTGGAGCTACCTGCAGATACAGAGAGTTACCTGGAGCTACCAGTGTGCTGCTACCAGTGTGCTGCTACCACACACACACACACACACACACACACACACACACACACACACACACACACACACACACACACACACACACACACACACACACACAATAACTTGACTAGCTCTTGTGCTTCATCTCCTCCTCTTCCTCCACCATAGATAACGCCTTCATCCTCTTCCTCCATCATAGATAACATGTTCCTCCTACTCTTCCTCTCCTGGTCATTAAACCTGATGACGCCATCAATCAACAGCTTCACTACTTTCTGCTCCAGCTCGCGAGCACCGGACTAACTTTTCCTCCTCTTCCTCCTTTTCTTCCTCTTCCCTCCCCCCTCTTCCTCTCCGCCGGCCACTCTTCTCTGTTTCTTCTCTCCTTCCTTCCTCCACTCCTCCACCTGCTTTTCCTCTCCGGTCGCCTGTCGCGCGCCTCCGTTACCTGCGCACTCACCTTTACTGCGCTTCTGTCATGGCGACGGTCTGCTCTTTGATGCGCGCGTCCTCACATCATAATCCTGTTGCACGGTCTCACTCGCGACCACAAGAGCCTACCCGGAGTGCACGTGAACAGCTGCACGTAGCCAATGGGGAGGCTTCCGAGGGCGGGGTTATGGGTTAGGGGGCGGGGCCTCCCGCCTGTCGCTCAGATGCCTGAAGTACGGAAGCTCCTGCAGGTCAGAAAGATGACGTATTCACATTATTTAGACAGTTACAGGCCCGTTTCTATTCATTAACAGTGAAATCTTTATGGAGATTAACTCGGCTTCATAACAATTACTTATGTCATAATTATGGCATGAGTATTATTTTGTTATTTTATATTTTTCTTTTTTAGTCAGAATTTTTATTCAGAACAAAAAACATCAGAATCAGAATCATTTATTATAAAATGAATAGTATGAGGTGAAAGCTGCACAACAATAAACACAGAACAAAACAATAAAACAATAAAGATAAACATAGAATAAAACAATAGACATAAAATAAAACAATAAACATATACATAGAATTCAAAAATAAACATAGACATAGAATAAAACAATAAACTGTTATTATTACCAGCCTACCAGCCTCATAACTTGACATCTTAAATAGATTAGACCTGTTACACGTGTTTTGTTAATGTTCTATAAATGATTGCTTTTAGGTCGTATTCATAATCAGCTCATGAAGTTCTGATCGGTGCAAAGTTATTTTGGCTTCTGCTCAACAAAGTTAGGAAACGAGCGGCTGGTCGTGTCAATATTTGATGAGGGACAAACTGAACACGGTTCAAGAGGAGAAGAGGCCGGGGAGAGGTCTCTGATAAGGACTCCCTGTCCCGGACTGCCCCCCTGCTGTGACCTGAAGCGCTGTGGAGAAGCAGGGGTCTGGATCCAAGCAACCTGGACCAGTGAAGCAGGGGTCTGGATCCATTATATATATATATATATATATATATATATATATATATATATATATATATATATATATATATATATATATATATATATATATATATATATATATATATATGTATGTATGTATATTTATATATATGTATATATGTATATTTATATATATATATATATGTATATATATATATATATATTCTGTATAGACAGTATATTATATACACAGTTAAGAATAATAACGTTAAGTAATTCCTTCCCCTTCCTGTGGAGGGCAGTAGTGAACCCTGCAGCATCTGAAACCGAAGAAAAGAAGAAGGAAGAATCTGAAGAAGGTGTGGCCAAAATAAACTACTGCGCATGCGTCACCGCTGGTCGGCTCGTGTTTGACGTCCCCGTCCTCTCCTCCTGGCTGGAATACCCGGATGTACCTGGTGTTGGCAGCAGCCAGCGCTTCATCCAGCAGGAAACGGGTGTTTTTAACGATAAAGCTTGGCGGAATATAAACACGCAGTCGCGTAGAGAGTTCGCTGGACGTCCTGCTTCCGCATTGGAGGTGTAGAAACATATAAATACAGGTGAGAGCCAGCACGGCGGTGGCGGTCGTTTTTGTTTTGCTAGCAAACATGAGCTAACTGCTAGCTAGCTGTCATGTTAAGGTAGCTAGGTGACGTGGTTGCGGTCACGTGGCTCTGGTCACATGGGCGGGGACCAGCAGCTCGTGTTGACGTTGTGATGAATAACCTTTATTTCCTGTTTTTAAAGCTGATGAGTGACGTGTGCAGCGGTGTCTCTAACAACAGAGACCAGCTAACACATCATTCATTTATTATTATTACTGGTATTATATACAGTGAATGTTATTATATAGTATTATCTAGTATATAGTATTATTATTATTATTATTATTATTATTATTATTATTATGTAATATATAGTATTATGATATGTTACATATTGTCGTTGTTATTACTGGGTGTGGTGGAAGAAGTACTCCGAGACTACTGCAGTAAGTACTTGTGCTGTGGACACACTGCAATGAAAGCCCCCAGCTGTAACGTAATGTCTGGTTATAATTCTGCAAAGATTCCCAACATAGACGTGAACTGATCCAGAAGGAAGTTAACCGTAGAAGGACGTGCATATATTACAATCGCACAAAGCATGAGCGACCAGGAGGAATACTATGACTCACCAACAGGTATTTAAAGAATGTGCTGGTCTTTGTCTCGATGGGACCAGACCAGTGTGGTGCTGGTGCTTACTGGTGCCCCCCTAGTGCAAACACACAAAAGACCTTTTCATGGTTAACAGGTCAGCTCCTCCTGCTGCATAGTCCACATCTTCAATAACAGCCTCCATTATTATCATGTAGAGAGCAGTGAGGAGAGAGAGTTTCTGTTTGTCCCATCATCATCATCATCATCATCATCATCATCATCATCAGTTTGAATAAGTGGATTCCAGTTGTGTGTTGTGGTTTTTCCTCTCCCTATATATATATATATATATATATATATATATATATTTATATATATATAGAAATATATATAGAAATGTTAACATTAACCCTAAATGTTAACATTAACCCTAACCCTAACATAAAATCATTCATAATTAAAAATAGTTTCAAATAAAAGTCGTCATAATTATATTAAACATGTTAAATTAAATTTAAAAAAAATATTACTAATTATGTTTTAAAAATAAATACAAATACAATTAATACAAAAAAAAATAAAAATGAAAGTATTCATAATTAAATATGTTTAAATATACAATTATTACTATTTAATATGTTTTAAATATAGAATGTTCACATAAGGAATTAACACAGAGATGTTTGTCAGTGTGTAACCTGCTGTTGATCCTCATAACATAATGTGATGGAATGTTTTCTTTGCTGTGATTTAATCTCAATAAAACGGGTAAAGCAGCAGGGACGGCACGGTGGTTTAGTGGCTAGCACTGACACCTCACAGCAGGTTCAGATGCCGGTCTGGCAGGGTGTCCAGGGGGAACCCATTGACAGCTGGGATCGGCTCCAACGCCCTGCAAACCTAAAGAGGATAAGCGGTTCGGATAATGGATGGAATGGGTAAAGCAGGAGTAACAATGAGTCTCTGTGACGGTGCGGTCGTCTGGGTGTCTCCTGGTGGGTCTTGTGCTCATGATCCGGACCTGGTTCTGGTCTCCTTCAGGTCTGTGCCGGCTGCTGAGCGGAGGAGCGCCGGCGGGATGAGCGGCGCGGCTCTGGGCATCGAGATCGTGGTGGTGTTCTTCCTGGCGCTGTTCCTGCTGCACCGCTATGGAGACTTCCGGAAGCAGCAGCGCATGGTGCTGTTCGGCACGCTGCTGGCCTGGTACCTGTGCTTCCTCATCGTCTTCATCCTGCCTCTGGACGTCAGCACGGTCGGTACCGAGCAGGGAAGGGGGGCACGACCCCACGGGACTCGACCCCAAGTCCCCAGAGGACTTGACCCTAAACCGTGTCTTTTTGTCCTCACAGACCATCTACAAGCAGTGCCGGATCGACCACGAGAGCCACGCCTCCGCTGCCACCGCCGGCCCGCTTCCGTCCAATCACACGTCAGCTAACGCGTCCGTCACGCCCACCACAAGGTGAGTCGGACTGAAGGGGGCGAATCAAAATGACCTGTTGTTACGCCCAGTAGACGTCAGGGAGGAGACCGTGAACGCATCTGACCCTGAACGCGTTCTCCCTCCTCCTCCTCCTCTTCCTCCTGTAGCAGCGTACTGAAGCCCTGCTACAAGCCGTGGAGTTACATCCCAGATGGCATCATGCCCGTGTTTTGGAGGGTCGTGTACTGGACGTCCCAATGCCTCACCTGGTCCGTATGATGAACCTTTAATATATAAATATGTGTATATATATATATATATATATATATATATATATATATATATATATATATATATATATATATATATATATATATATGTATATATGTATATCTGTGTGTGTGTGTATATGTTCTCTACGTGTCCCAGGCTGCTGCTTCCCTTCATGCAGTCCTACGCTCGCTCTGGAGGCTTCTCCATCACCGGGAAGATCAAGACGGCGCTGATAGAGAACGCCATCTATTACGGGACATACCTGCTGATCTTCGGCTCGCTGCTCATCTACGTGGCCGTCCACCCGCAGTGGCACCTGTCCTGGTGAGTGGGCGGTCTATTGGGGGTTGTGCAGTCAGAAGTGAACAGGGAGTAGAGGAGAGGACCAACCATGCAGCCCTGTGGAACACCAATGTTCAGGGTTAGAGTAGAGGAGGACCCAGGACCTAACATACTGGGGTCTGTTTGTGATCCAGGTACGAGCTGCAGACCATCGGGATCACGGCGGCCAACACCTGGGGCCTGTTCCTGCTGGTGCTGCTGCTGGGCTACGGCCTGGTGGAGATCCCCCGGTCCTACTGGGACGCCTCGCGCCACGGACACATGCTTGTCAAGACCTACTTCAAGGCCTCCAAGCTGATGACGGAGAAGGCGGACGCGGAGGAGAACCTGGAGGATGTCATGGAGGTCAGCAGGGGACCTCAGAAGGTCTAGACCTCCTGAGGTCTATAGCGCTCCCCTCTCAGGTGTGAAGGTCGGCTTCATGTCAGCGATTTCACTCTGACGTCTGCTTTGTTGCAGGAGGTCAGGAAAGTCAGCGAATCCATCAAGTACAACCATCCACTGAGGAAGTACATCGACACGATCCTCAGGAAGGTGAGAGGGAGTCCTTCAGTGGTTTACATCAGTGGTTTACTTTGGTGGGAGAGCAGGTACTGATCCACGTGTCCCCTCAGTGCCCGGTGGACTACCAGGAGAAGATGGGCCGCAACATGGACGACTACGAGGACTTTGACGACAAGCAGAACTCGTATCCCAGCGAGAAGAGTCTGGTGAAGCTCCACAAACAGGTGAGAGCTGCTCGTCCTCGTGTTCCACTACAGAACCAACCCCACAGAACCATTACTAACTGGTTTGGTCCCAGGTCTCCAGGGTTACCTGTCGTGTCTCTGTATCCAGGTGATCTATGCGGTCCAGAGACACAACAGGACTCGTGTCCAGTGGCAGATCCTCTTGCAGCAGGCCATTCACCTGGAGGACGTGGCCAAGAACGAGACCAGTACAACCCACCAGTTCGTCCACAGCTTCCCGTCCTCTGAGCCAGCCGGCTGGTTCAGCAGATACGTGTACACGCCGACTGTCGGTGGGTCCAAGTCTCCGTGTGTCCACGTCCCCATGTCTCCAAGTGTTAACGTGTGTGTGTGTGTGTGTGTGTGTGTGTGTGTGTGTGTGTGTGTGTGTGTGCGTGTGTGTGTGTCTACACAGAGTGGTTCTGGGAGTGTCTCCTGAAGTGCTGGTTCTCTCGGCTCCTGTCGGTGGTCCTGACCCTGTTCAGCGTGGCCGTGGTCTGGTCTGAATGCACCTTCTTCAGTACACGGCCCGTCCTGTCCCTGTTCGCCGTGTTCATCCAGCTGGCTGAGAGGGACTACAACTACCTTTACATTGAGGTGAGTACCTGTACACGTAACCTGTATGTACAGGTGAGCCCACCCCTCCAACAAAACCTTACATCCTGGGTTCCCCTCTCTCCTCTAGGTGGCGTGCTTCGTCACCATCTTCTTCCTCTGCACCTGCGTCTACTCTACCGTGTTCCGCATCCGCGTTTTCAACTACTACTACCTGGCCTCGCACCACCAGACCGACGCATACAGTCTGCAGTTCAGCGGCATGTGAGTGACAGGAGGGCGGGGATGAGGCGGGGGTGAGGCGGGGGTGAGGCGGGGAGGTGAGGCGGGGGTGAGACGGGGGTGAGGCGGGGAGGTGTGTGTCCAGTGTGTGACTCTCTCTCTCTGCAGGTTGTTCTGCCGCCTGACTCCTCCTCTGTGTCTCAACTTCCTGGGTTTGATCCACATGGACTCAGCCATCTCCCACCAGCAGAAGGAGCAGACGGCGTACACCTCCGTGAGTCCTGTGTGTGTGTGCGTGCGTGTGTGCGTGTGTGCATGCGTGTGTGTGTGTGCGTGCGTGTGTGTGCGTGCGTGTGTGTGTGTGCGTGTGTGTGTGTGTGTGTGTGTGTGTGTGTGTGTGTGTGTGTGTGTGTGTGTGTGTGTGTGTGTGTGTGTGTGTGTGTGTGTGTGTGTGTGTGTGTGTGTGCGTGCGTGCGTGCGTGCGTGCGTGCGTGCGTGCGTGCGTGCGTGCGTGCGTGCGTGCGTGCGTGCGTGCGTGCGTGCGTGCGTGCGTGCGTGCGTGCGTGCGTGCGTGCGTGCGTGCGTGCGTGCGTGCGTGCGTGCGTGCGTGCGTGCGTGCGTGCGTGCGTGCGTGCGTGCGTGCGTGCGTGCGTGCGTGCGTGCGTGCGTGCGTGCGTGCGTGCGTGCGTGCGTGCGTGCGTGCGTGCGTGCGTGCGTGCGTGCGTGCGTGCGTGCGTGCGTGCGTGCGTGCGTGCGTGCGTGCGTGCGTGCGTGCGTGCGTGCGTGCGTGCGTGCGTGCGTGCGTGCGTGCGTGCGTGCGTGCGTGCGTGCGTGCGTGCGTGCGTGCGTGCGTGCGTGCGTGCGTGCGTGCGTGCGTGCGTGCGTGCGTGCGTGCGTGCGTGCGTGCGTGCGTGCGTGCGTGCGTGCGTGCGTGCGTGCGTGCGTGCGTGCGTGCGTGCGTGCGTGCGTGCGTGCGTGCGTGCGTGCGTGCGTGCGTGCGTGCGTGCGTGCGTGCGTGCGTGCGTGCGTGCGTGCGTGCGTGCGTGCGTGCGTGCGTGCGTGCGTGCGTGCGTGCGTGCGTGCGTGCGTGCGTGCGTGCGTGCGTGCGTGCGTGCGTGCGTGCGTGCGTGCGTGCGTGCGTGCGTGCGTGCGTGCGTGCGTGCGTGCGTGCGTGCGTGTGTAGACCGATAACTAAACCTCCCGTTTCAGATCATGGGGTCCATGCGCGTCCTCTCCTTCATCGCTAACGGTTTCTACATCTACTACCCGATGCTGATCGTTATCCTCTGCATCGCCACCTACTTCAGGTCAGCCTCAGCTCCCAGCATGCACCCTGCTAGCTCCAGCTGCCATGTAAATGTAACAGTAGTTGTTAGCAGTAATCTAGTTAATAATGCTAACACTCCTCCTCTACCAGTCTGGGGACGCGCTGCCTGAACCTTCTGGGCTTCCAGCAGTTTGTGGGCGACAGTGAGATGACCTCTGACCTCATCGACGAGGGCAAGGAGCTTATACGCAGAGGTGAGAGGCTGCTGATGAAGACTCAGGGTGACGAAGACGCTGGGTGATGAAGGCTAACAGCTGGTCGTGTGCTTGTTCCACAGAGAAGAGGAAGCGGCAGAGGACCGAAGATGGAGAGAACAGACGGAGAGTAAGAAACATTTTACTCTCCTTAAATGATTCGTTTTCTAGACTTGTGCTGAGTGTGTGTGTGTGTGTGTGTGTGTGTGTGTGTGTGTGTGTGTGTGTGTGTGTGTGTGTGTGTGTGTGTGTGTGTGTGTGTGTGTGTGTGTGCGTGTGTGTGCGTGTGTGGGTGTGTGTGGGTGTGTGTGGGAGTGGAAGGAGCGCTATGGAAACCAGAGAGACGAGCACACAGCGAGGAACCGGACCAGTCACGAGCTGAAGGAAACCAGTTACTCTGACACTGTGACGGCCAGCAGACGTGAGTATTATTTATATATTATTACTGATCATAGTAATAATAGAAGTAATACTCATGATAATAATCATAAGCTGGTCCCTGACAGGCCCTCGCTCAGAGAGGGACTGCGTAGAGCTGCTGCAGGACGCAGAGCCTCTGGACTTTAACGCTGACACTCTGACCGACGCCCCTCTGGAGGCGGAGGCTGGCAGGTAGAGACCACGTCCTGATTCTGTTGCCACGGCGACAGCTCTTAGGCAGCTCTAACTCCGCCCCCTCCTGTGTTTGTCTCAGACCCGCAGGAGGACGATACCTGTCCATGTCATCGTCTCGGAGCCGGATATTTGACGACGTCTGAGAGAGGAGCCGGGGACAGGAAGTGAGCCGGGGACAGGAAGTGAATGTAGCACGTGACCTGCATGGTAACTAGAACAGGGCTTTGCATCCGGTCCCCATCCCGCTGGAGCTCTATGAGGAACATTAACGTTACAGGAGGCCTCTGAGGGCCTGTCATGGCCGCTGGAGGCGGAGCTACTGCTGCATGGCCGCTTCACAGGAAGCTCCGTTATGTCTTATTTATGTCTATTTATGTATCTGTTGTGAAGGAAACCTCTCTGACGCCCCTCGCAGTGCATCCTGGTTACTGTAGTATAGTTATAAACCAGAACTCATGTTGTCACTTTATTTACGGCATCTGAACGCATTTTAGATTAAATTGTGTTTTAATGCTTTTTGTTCATTCTGAGACATTTCACTGAGAGACAAATGTCACAGAGATAATATTTAGTGCAATCAGTTGATTATTAGATGAAGTATAGTTTCTTTATTGTTGTTTATATTCATGAACATACGGTTTTACTTTCTCCACTTTGAGCTCAAATGGTTCCAAATGTGCCATAAAATATAAAAATAAACAAAGTGTAAATATGAAAAGACAAAGAAGTGACCTTTAAAGGGACAGACCTGTGTTTCACTGAGCAGAGCCTGAACGCACCATGAGGACGTTATCGTGTACCTTCAGCCAGTGCTCATGTTCACTCAGAGCCTGAACGCATCATAGTGTAACCTGATCACATGTTCTCTTGAAAGATCAATAATGTTGTTCTCTGCAGTGGCACACAGGTCCTGCCCTTTAAGCACATTAGCATGTAGCTTAGCAGTGGGCGACCCTGCAGGCGGCTCCGTGAGCGGTTCTGGATCACGATCATGTAAATATGTGCATATGTTTTTATGAATGAGCTCGTATGGTTCACAGGGAGGTGACGTGCTGCTCATGGTTTGATGAAGTATTTATGTTCTGGATGTATCCTAAAGACGACCCGTTGATCTCTTTGTTGTTGTGAATCATGAAAAGATTATTATTGTGTTACTCTGCTGCCAGTGTTGTGTCAATAAAAACATGTTGCAGACTGAGGACTCTTTTGTGTGTGTGTGTGTGTGTGTGTGTGTGTGTGTGTGTGTGTGTGTGTGTGTGTGTGTGTGAGAGAGAGAGAGAGAGAGAGAGAGAGAGAGAGAGAGAGAGAGAGAGAGAGAGAGAGAGAGAGAGAGAGAGAGAGAGAGAGAGAGAGAGAGAGAGAGAGAGAGAGAGAGAGAGAGAGAGAGAGAGAGAGAGAGAGAGAGAGAGAGAGAGAGAGAGAGAGAGAGAGAGAGAGAGAGAGAGAGAGAGAGAGAGAGAGAATAGGAAACATACTCTAATGGTCAGAGGACAAATTATCATAGTTACTAAATTATTCCAACAGACAGTTTCATACCTTTAGCAGCTACTCTGCTAAACTCCGTAACATCAGATTATTATCAATATTATGATTTATTCTCACAACAGAAGCCCCCCTATAATAATAATAGACTGTAAATATTTACATATATATATACTTTACATTTTTAAGTATACTGTCTACTTGTACTCCGTGTACTTACTGATGTATTTGATTTACCCGGTGTATTATATACGGCGAACTTCCGGTTCCGGTCTGGGGCTCGCGACGCTGTTGTCGGCCGTGACGTCGTGGTGTTTGTGGTTTCCATGGTAACTTTGTTTGTGTTTTCAGGACGTGTCCGTGAGTCCAGCAGGTTTAACTTTTAGTTATTAATAATATCATTACTGTATCATCATTATTCATGTTGTAGGAGGCTCAGCTTCGTGTTATTAACATCATTCATATTGATATAGGTCGTGTTTGAAAATGCCGCAAAGAAGAACAAAATGTCGCGAAGTCACGGGACCAACTCCTCACTCCGTGGCTCTGGTGAGACACACATCTATGTGTATATATATATTATATCATATCATATTAATGTACTTGTCGTATACTTCATATGTGTTTCTGTGTGGGACAGATAGCAAAGGTCCCGTCCTCGCGGCCCCTGGACCACGTGATCCTGGAGCACCAGAAGCAGAACTCCATCAGGGACCAGGCCCAGAAGTTCACCCGGCAGCGGCGGGCCTGTGAGCTGCAGAACTCGTGGCTGGACGGCTCAACCCGGCGCTTCCTCAGGGGGGCCGTGGACCGGGGGGTCCGACAGGCTCTGGACCAGCAGCAAGTCCACCTGGGCCAGAGGAGAGACAGGTACGTGTGGGGACCGACAGGTGTGAATAACTACATTTAGTATTTGAATGAAAATTATTATTTTTTAAAAATAAATTTGCAAAAATTTGAAAACATTAAAAACATTAAATACATACTCAACAACTCAAGTATGATACAACTAAAGTACTTTGTCTGTGTGTTACTTTATGAGATTTATAAACAAAAGATTTAAAGTTTATGAAATAAAACATTATTGTTAAAGTACTACATGCTATGTCAATCAAGTATTAGTACATGTTAGTACACCTTTAATAGTGGTAACTGATGACTTATAATACATTATTTATTATGATTTATCCGCGACCCTAAACAGGATAAGTGGTTCGGAAAATGGATGGATGGGTTATGATTTATAGAATAATTCAAGTTGTATCCTCCTGGTACTAGTACTTTACACTGTGGTGCTTTTACACTGTGGTATTAGTACTTTACACTGTGGTGCTTTTACACTGTGGTATTAGTACTTTACACTGTGGTACTTTTACACTGTGGTATTACTAGTACTTTACACTGTGCTACTAGTACTTTACGCCGTAGTACTAGTACTTTACACTGTAGTATTTGTACTTTTACATTTACATATCTTGTCTTCCTGTCTGTCCTCACCTGTCTGTCCTCACCTGTCTGTCCTCACCTGTCCATCCTCACCTGTCTGTCCTCACCTGTCCCAGGCTGCGAGTGGTGCTCGAGGCGGAGCATCAGCAGCTCCTGCAGGAAGAGGCGGAGCTACAGGAGACTTCAGTAGAGCGACAGCTGAAGATGAGAGAGAGAGCTAGAACCCTGAAGGGCGAGAGAGAGACAGAGAGACAGCAGCTGGTCTCAGAGAAGCTGGATCAGCTGTTCAGGTACTTATACTGCATCTCAGAGGTACATGTTGTACTTATACTGCATCTCAGAGGTACATGTTGTACTTATACTGCATCTCAGAGGTACATGTTGTACTTATACTGCACCTCAGAGGTACATGTTGTACTTATACTGCACCTCAGAGGTACATGTTGTACTTATACTGCACTACATCAGCTTACACAGCAGTACTACATGATGTACTATATGACATAATGTCTCTGGCTCCGCCCCCTCAGCGAGCAGTGTGAGGAGGTGCGCAGCATGCAGAGGCAGCGCACTGAGCAGCAGGTGAGTCTGGAGCGAGCGGCTCAGTTGAGGAGCCGGCAGCAGCGGCAGCAGGAGGAGCGGCAGGAGGAGGAGCAATGGGAGGAGCTGCAAGAGGCGCAGCGGAGAGCCCAGGAGCAGCAGGAGGCGCAGAAGGAGGAGGCGCGGCGGCAGAGCAGCAAGCAGCAGCTGCTGGACATCAGGAAGCAGAGGGAGGAGGCGGAGCAGCGGAGGCAGGACCTCAAGAAGCTGAAGGAGGAGGAGGCGGAGCTCCTGGTGAGGGGTTCCACCTGACACGAGGAACACGCCGAGTATTTTCATTACTGATTATTGATTATTGATTACTGACTTCTGCTCATTGAACCCTGGTCTCTGGTCTCTGGTGGTCTCAGCTGCAGCAGCAGGAGACCCAGCGGCTGCAGCTGCAGCGTGAGCAGCAGCAGGTCCTGCAGGACCAGCGGACCCGGCGCCGGCAGCTGGACCTGGATCTCCGGCTGAAGGTGCAGCGCCAGAGCCGAGAGCAGCAGGAGGAGCTGCAGCTGGACGTCAACATCCTGCAGACACTGCTGCAGCAGGAAGTGGACGAGAAACACGAAGCAGCCGGGAAGAAGGTAAAGAGGGGCACACCCACAGGTACTGTAACTGGGAGAAAGGTAAAGAGGGGCGCACCCACAGGTACTGTTACTGGGAGGAAGGTAAAGAGGGGCGCACCCACAGGTACTGTTACTGGGAGGAAGGTAAAGAGGGGCGCACCCACAGGTACTGTTACTGGGAAGAAGGTAAAGAGGGGCGCACCCACAGGTACTGTTACTGGGAGGAAGGTAAAGAGGGGCACACCCACAGGTACTGTAACTGGGAGAAAGGTAAAGAGGGGCGCACCCACAGGTACTGTTACTGGGAGGAAGGTAAAGAGGGGCGCACCCACAGGTACAAGAGTAAACACATGAAAGAGTGAATACATGAATCATAAACGCGTCTCTGGCGTGCAGGCCGAGCGGCACGAGGAGCAGCGGAGGTACCAGCAGCATCTGTCCCGCGAGCTGCAGGAGCGCCGGAGGGAGGAGCAGGAGGCGGAGCTTCTGATGGAGGAGGCGCTGAAGGAGCTCTGGTCCAAGAGGGATCAGCAGTGCCGCCAACAGAGAGAGGCGAGGAGCAGACTGATGGAGGAGGTGATGCAGGGGCGGAGTCTGCAGGTCCAGCACCAGCGTAAGCAGGAAGGGGCGGAGCCACACATCTAATACACTATAACTTCATGTTCAAGTCACTCCCAACAAGAACCCTGAAGGCTCAGAGATCAGTTCTGGCTTGTAACTAATACACGTATATTACTTCTATAGTATTAATATAGGAGTACTATAGTATTACTACTATAGTATTAATATAGTCTGTGCGTGTGCGCGTGTGTCTGTGTGCGTGTGCGTGTGTGTATACGTGTGTTGCAGTGGACGTGAACCAACAGAAACAAATGGAGCTTTCCAAAGAAAGAGACGAGTTGAACAAAGTGATGGAAGAAACGAAGCTGAGGGACGAAGACGAGAAGAGACGGTAACGATCCTTTAGACACGCCTCCATGTTTATCTGTAAGGTCACATGTTTATCTGTGAGGTCACATGTTTATCTGTGAGGTCACATGTTTATCTGTGAGGTCACATGTCTATCTCCATGAGGTCACATGTTCATCTCCATGAGGTCACATGTTCATCTCCATGAGGTCACATGTCTATCTCCATGAGGTCACATGTTCATCTCCATGAGGTCACATGTCTATCTCCATGAGGTCACATGTCTATCTCCATGAGGTCACATGTCTATCTCCATGAGGTCACATGTCTATCTCCATCCAGTCTGAACTGGTCTCTGTTGGTGCTCCCAGTCTGAAGCAGACCTCGGAGGCGTACCTGTCGGCACTGAGGGCCCAGGTGCAGCAGCAGCAGCAGCTTCGGGCTAAGCTTCAGGCTGAGGTCCAGGAGGAGCAGCAGCAGGCTCTGGTCCTGCAGCGTCTGTACGAGGAGAGGAAGGACCAGATTCTGAGCCAGCCCACATCTCACTGCAGCACCCATCCCTTCAGACGAGGTGGGGGACCCGGATCAGCCTCCAGACCCCACCTCACATAGTCCTCCTGCCGCTGAAGCACATGTAAAGTACACAGAAGTACAGATCGATGTACACAGAAGTACAAAACGAGAGAGTACAGGACTCACTAGAGCACCAGACTCAAGCGTCTCAGAGGAACTCTTGTTCCTCACATTTCATCTGTTTCGCGCCTGGAAAATAAATCAGAATCATCTTTTTGTCTGTTTGACTGTCACAGAAATAACACCCAGTACCTTAAAGTACTAAGTACTTCTGCCTTAAAGGACTTAGTACTTCTACCTTTAAGGACTTAGTACTTCTACCTTGAAGTACTTATAACTTCTACCTTAAAGGACGAAGTACTTTTACTTCAAAGAGCATGTTTCTTCTCTGAGTGAAATATCTTCATCATTATTTTATGAGTGTTATTTTGTTTTCCTGGGAAGAACTTTATAATTATGATAATCATCATAATTAAAGCAGAAACAAAGCTGCTCAACGTGAGTCATGTTCATGTATTAATAAACATATATAAATATGATTAAATATGTGATTATTATTAAAGGACTTATTCCGTTCGTAGATGTTCTGACTAAACTAAGAAGAAGAAGAAGAGATAAATCAGCTAGAAGCTCAGATTGAAACAGGAACAACTTCCTGTTTCAAGAGTCCTCTAAACTAATCACAGTTTGAACCTCCGATCAATATTTACTGATCAATAATCAAACTGATTCATCTGGAGTCTGAGAGGTAACATGGTTATTATTAAACAAGAACAATAAAGCAGCTGATGAGTAACTTTTCTTATCAGCCAATGAGGAGCTCCCACATAGTTATGATGTCACGTGACATCCGCAAATCACAGTCCCTGGTACACAGGCGAGGGGCGTGGCCTATAAACAATAGGCGAGGGGCGTGGCCTATAAACAACAGGTGAGGTTTCCTCATGCTGAGGAGGCTGTGATGATGTCATCTTTTCCGCTTTCATTTATTGAACTAAATATTACAAATCACAGGAAGTGGATATAATCATGTTATGAATAAATTAATATAATGTGACTAATATTAATAATAATAGCAGTGGATATAATAAAATAATATTAATAACAACATAATATAAAGGTGATAGCAGTGTGGGTGGCCGGCAGACATACCTACTACAGGTAAACATAGCTGCTACAGGTAAACATACCTACTACAGG
This sequence comes from Clinocottus analis, assembly GCF_023055335.1. NCBI lineage: Eukaryota > Metazoa > Chordata > Actinopteri > Perciformes > Cottidae > Clinocottus > Clinocottus analis. Next base: position 174,154 of record NW_027176232.1, on the reverse strand, counting down.
TAAACATACCTACTACAGGTAAACATACCTACTACAGGTAAACATACCTACTACAGGTAAACATAGCTGATACAGGTAAACATACCTACTACAGGTAAACATAGCTGATACAGGTAAACATAGCTGATACAGGTAAACATACCTACTACAGGTAAACATAGCTGCTACAGGTAAACATACCTACTACAGGTAAACATACCTACTACAGGTAAACATACCTACTACAGGTAAACATAGCTGATACAGGTAAACATAGCTGTTACAGGTAAACATAGCTGTTACAGGTAAACATACCTACTACAGGTAAACATAGCTGTTACAGGTAAACATACCTACTACAGGTAAACATAGCTGTTACAGGTAAACATACCTACTACAGGTAAACATAGCTGTTACAGGTAAACATACCTACTACAGGTAAACATAGCTGCTACAGGTAAACATACCTACTACAGGTAAACATACCTACTACAGGTAAACATAGCTGATACAGGTAAACATAGCTGTTACAGGTAAACATACCTACTACAGGTAAACATACCTACTACAGGTAAACATAGCTGTTACAGGTAAACATACCTACTACAGGTAAACATAGCTGTTACAGGTAAACATACCTACTACAGGTAAACATAGCTGTTACAGGTAAACATACCTACTACAGGTAAACATAGCTGTTACAGGTAAACATAGCTGTTACAGGTAAACATAGCTGATACAGGTAAACATAGCTGCTACAGGTAAACATAGCTGTTACAGGTTATCATACCTACTACAGGTAAACATAGCTGTTACAGGTAAACATACCTACTACAGGTAAACATAGCTGATACAGGTAAACATAGCTGTTACAGGTAAACATAGCTGATACAGGTAAACATAGCTGTTACAGGTAAACATAGCTGATACAGGTAAACATAGCTACTACAGGTAAACATTGCTGATACAGGTAAACATAGCTGATACAGGTAAACATAGCTGTTACAGGTAAACATAGCTGATACAGGTAAACATAGCTACTACAGGTAAACATTGCTGATACAGGTAAACATACCTACTACAGGTAAACATAGCTGTTACAGGTAAACATACCTGTGGAGGGCGTGTCTGGGCGGGACCAGTACCTGTTGTAATGAGGTTGTGCTCAGACAGGTCTGAGAGGAGCGGCTTCCAGTCACATGACCAGTGTGGCACAGCGTGCTGGTCTCTGGGCAGAAGGACTCATGAGGACGTATTGATCTCCTGCTGTATTGATCCATTGATGCATTGATCCTGATGACAGGATGACCAGTGACTACTACCCCTACTCAAAGGTAAAGTCCTGCTTCTCTTCCTGCGTCCTAGTCTTTATCAGCGCTACACGAGGCGGCGATAAGACGCTCGTTCAGGGCGAGTCAGCACTTTCCTCTCACGACGGCTCAGGACACGTCTCCTCATGAGAACATGAAGATATGAAGAGTGAAGTTATGTACATGAGGTTCTGAATGCTGTGTGGACAAAGCTCTTCAGAGATAGTTACTCTGCAGGTGACCAGGTCATGACCTCATGACCTCACGGACACGTTCATACACAACACTTCACCACTGACACTAAGGCGACTTATTGTGTTACACCTTTATGAAATGTTGTTCAACCCAATTCTGATCCAGTCGAGCTGTGATGATGTCATCACTAGTGATAACGTCTGTGACGCTGACGTTTGATTGGCTAAATGAACACACATAATAAATACATGAATAAATACATTCTGAACATCTTTTCTTCATATTCAGAATCCGGTTTATTGAAGTTTTCAGATCAAACTTTCTGTTTCAAAGCAAAAGATTAAAGAAAAGAACAAAAAATGACCTTAAATTGATTAAACTACACTAAAGATGAACAATGTCTCAATGAATACAGTAAATAATACAACACAATAGAGTCGTGTGCAAAAGAACAATAACAACAAAAACTCATGATTTTTATGATACATATATATTTAAACTAAATCAGATCTTTAGTTTGACAAGCTGGGTGTATTCTTTGACGTGCAGCGCCTGCGAGATGGCGTGGACGTGTGATCGGTCAGTGGCCCAGCGTGACTTCTGTCAACCAAACGAGAAGAAGAAGAAGCTTCTAGAAACCTCGAGCTTCCACCGAGAACCGAGAACCTAAAAACTAGAATCTCAGACTGAAGCCTGAGAACCGGACTTGCTGGAGGATTTACTGCTGACGCCTTTATGTGCATCCAGTGCTGGTTGTGCTACTGTTTTTACATCTCTTGTCATATTTAATCTTACACAAGCCACAGTGCTGTTGCTGCTGGTCGAGTCGGGCCTGGTCCCTCTGCCTCTGGCGGTTGTCGGCGAGCTAACGCTGACAACACTTTTGATATTTGTGCTGAATTTTCCGTGTTGTTTACTAGAATTCAAATAGTGTGCAGGGCAGCAGCTGTTGCTCGTGCTGCGGCCGCATCGTCCTGTGTGTGCAGCGTGTCAGTGGATTGTTTACTTTTGTCATGATATAACTGGCGAGATGCACAACATCATCAAGGCGAGGTAGGAGGCATATATATATATATATATATATATATATATATATATATATATATATATATATATTCATATATATATATATATATATATATGAATATAAATAAATAAATCAAACTGTACTGTAAAGTAAAGAGAAAAGTGTTCTAAACTCTAAACTTGAAAATAAATAGTGAATAAATTGAAGATAAAAAGTTAACTTTATTAATTCCTCCCAGAAAAGATCATTTGTTTTTATTGATCAATAGAAAAACCTTTCACCTGCGGCCCGGTGAGTGTGTGTGTGTGTGTGTGTGTGTGTGTGTGTGTGTGTGTGTGTGTGTACAGTAGGAACAGGAAACAGCCAATCAGAAACTCTCTTTTCCGTCCGGAAGTCTTCGTCCTGCAGCCGCTCGTTGGACTCCTTCTCCGGCTCGTTACCGGCTCTTTACCGGCTCGGTACCGGCTCGGTCCCGGGCTTTAGGCGTCGGGTTGAAGTGCGAAACAACGGGACCAGCGCGGTCTGATTACCGGAGGGAACACCTGTCCGCCACCGGAAACGCACGAGGCAGCACCGACGAAAACCAACTGACCGAAACTCTACCGGGCACCTGTCCGCCTCCCGCGGGGACATGCGCACTGAGCGCCCGGTGGCTCACCTGGTGGCAGCGTAGTTCGTTGGGTCGTCGTTCACGAGCCGCACGATGTCCGTGAACGAGCTGTTCACGAAGGTGAGTCTACCTGCCCGCGCGCCGCGGCGACGTCACACCTGCTGCTCAGCGGAGCCCGCGTGCGCGCGCTGTCCGCCTGCTTCTCACTTGAGCTCGCGCGCGCGCACGGTCCACCTGCTGCTCGGGTTCATTTAGAACTCCACCGAACAAAGTCTAGTTTTTAAGTCCCGCCCGAACCAGACCTCGCGTTACCGCCGCGTCGCTTTAGAGCGGCGGCTCACCTGCTCGCTCCGCTCGGTGACGTCTTCAGCGGTGAGGAAAGTTTGAATAATGTCTAAATCACGTGTCCGCGGAGGCTTTGATGTGAGCCGAATGAACCGGAGGCTCGCGGGGAGTTGTGCTGCAGAGTCCCGGTGTGAAGCTCATCACTATAAGCGCTACGACTGAAAATATTCATATTTCTGAATGGAGCTCTGCGGCTAGTTCTTCTCACGGGGCAGTCTGGAGGGCGTAAAGCAGAAGTTTGATTGTTTTTGAGAAGCTGGAACTTTGTTTTGGAGCTTAAACAGTGATTTAAAATCAGATTGATTTGTGATTTATTAACACTGATAATAACAATTACCAGTCAGTAATAGTTTATTAACACAACAAACCTAAAACTGATGAGGTTGACAGCGACGTCACAGTGACGTCATCGTCCTAAACGTCTGTCAGTCGGGTTTGAAGGCTGTAGCCGAGACCCCTCCAGGTGCATTGTGGGAAACGTGTGCCCCGCTGCGAGACTAAGTTAAACCAGGACTTTTTTTTACTCGTTTATTCCTTAAAGACATGTTTGTGGATGCAGAAGAGTTGAAAACATAACATCTTTATGGAGATAAATACTGAAGAGTACTCTGGAAACAATACCTATTGTTATCCATGAAGAGTTAACAATATCTATTGTTACTCATGGAGAGGTAATAATATTGATCCTTATCCTCATCAGCATCGTTGTAACAGATTCATGAGAAAACTATATGAATATATGTGTATATATATATTTATGCACCCAGCCTGTGTAATCCTCCTGCTGGACTCGTCACCCACGTCGTCATTAAGTCCTAAATCCTCTTCCTGCTGTGAGACCTAACGGATCCTGAAGACCATCTGGACTCTGAGTCGGGCTTCTGCATTGATCCTCTTCTGTATTGATCCTGATCAGTCTGATCACTTCATGTTCATGATACACTCAACATTAAAACATCGCAGTCCCTTTAATTATGAGGTTATTGTAAACATGAGTTTAGTGTATTTGATGTCAGCTGCAAGCTTTGTTTTCTTTTTTGACTCTTCAGTCAACAGGAAGTCAACATGAATACATTTCCTGTCTCCTCTTAAGTTAATTACAGCTCAAGCTGATGACCCTGAAGGGGTCTCTGTGGAGAGGAGAGAGACTAGAAGAAGACTTGAGACTAGAGATTGAGACATGAAGTCATGTTTACAATGTTTACTGAGGGAACACATCAAGAGAGAAGTAGTCTTTTTGAAATGTAGATTGGGTAAACGTCAGAGATCCCCGTGTGACTCTGAAGATATAATAATAATAATAATATAGTTAACATTAACAATAGTCTGAACATTAACCCGTCAGCAGATCAAAGTTCCTCTTCAGGTTTACAGGTGTGTTGTTGTGATTCCTCTCAGACACACCCGGCCCCGCCTCCTGTGACGTCACTGTGTGACTCATCAGTGGGCGGAGACTTCACCTGTCTCTGTGTGAGTGGGCGGAGACTTCACCTGTCTCTGTGTGAGTGGGCGGAGACTTCACCTGTCTCTGTGTGAGTGGGCGGAGACTTCACCTGTCTCTGTGTGAGTGGGCGGAGACTTCACCTGTCTGTGTGAAACCTGAGACTCGGCTGCTCTGAGCAGTGAGACAGATTTCATTCAAACGTGTTCATACTAAACCTGTTCAACCACTTCCTCCAGTCATGTACACATTTGAACTATATATATATATATAAACTACATATAAACTATGTAGAAACATATAAACTATATAGAAACGCGCTGGTTTATACTCATACTGGTTTGTACTGGTTAATCATTCAGAGCTTCAGTTTTGTCCTCATCCTAATTACTTCTGTGTTTTATTGATTAATGAACTTCCTGGATAGACAGCTGCACTTCCTGTTTGAGGACGAATGATTCGTTCCTTTGATTTGATACTAATCCATAATATCTTTTAAATGTCAGCCTGTAATATTTATATATGCACATATTTAATTAATCACTTCTACAGGCTTCACACATGTTTTAGGTTTTTAATAATTAATTAATTAGTTCATAATACAATGTATGCATAAACAGCAACATAACGATGACCTCATCATAGTGATGACCTCATCACTGTGATGACCTCATCACAGTGATGACCTCATCATAGTGATGACCTCATCATAGTGAGTAATGAGCCTCTGTGTTGCGTTCCAGTTCACGCGGGTCTGGATCCCAGACCCTGCTGATGTGTGGAAAGCTGCAGAGATCGTCAGAGACTACAAGGAAGGAGAGCCGGTGCTGCACCTGCAGCTGGAGGATGAGACGGTATTGAAGCGACGCCTTTCTTTCACTCCTTGTATTGATGGCGTAGTGATTGTGTATTGATTGTGTATTGATGGTGTATTGATGGTGTATTGATGGTGTATTGATGGCGTAGTGATTGTGTATTGATGGTGTATTGATGGTATTGATGGTGTATTGATGGTATTGATGGTGTATTGATGGTGTATTGATGGTATTGATGGTGTATTGATGGTGTATTGATGGTATTGATGGTGTATTGATGGTATTGATGGTGTATTGATGGTGTATTGATGGTGTATTGATGGTATTGATGGTGTATTGATGGTGTATTGATGGTATTGATGGTGTATTGATGGTGCCGGCGTTCTCCCGCTCAGCCTCTGGACTACCCCGTGGGCCCGAAGACCAACCCCCTTCCCTTCCTGCGTAACCCCGACATCCTGGTGGGCGAGAACGACCTCACGGCTCTCAGCTACCTGCACGAGCCCGCAGTCCTGCACAACCTGAAGGTCCGCTTCCTGGAGCCCAACCACATCTACACGTACTGCGGTCAGTCACCCGAACGCACCTTCACCAGAAGCTCTGTGTCACCGTTTGATCCATTTTATAGCTCCAGTGTTGCTTTATATAATGATATATGGATGTGTGTGTCTTTTATACATATATACATCATTGTATTATTTATATGTGTATGCACATACATGCTAAGATTGATATTTAATTAAATGATTTGTGTTTTTATTTATTGAATTCTTCATGTATTTGTTTACGTATGTGTCGGGTGACGTCTGTGTTTCATGATAATAAACAGTGTTTTCTGTGCAGGCATCGTGCTGGTGGCCATCAACCCGTACGAGCAGCTGCACATCTATGGAGAGGAGGTGATCCGGGCCTACAGCGGGCAGAACATGGGCGACATGGACCCGCACATCTTCGCTGTGGCGGAGGAGGCCTACAAGCAGATGGCCAGGTGGGGTCACGCGCAGCCTTCATTCTGCGTCGCGGCGGCGGCCTCTAGTGAACCCTCTTGTGTCGTGCAGGGACGAGAGGAACCAGTCCATCATCGTGAGCGGAGAATCCGGAGCGGGAAAGACGGTTTCTGCAAAGTACGCCATGCGGTTCTTCGCCACGGTGGGCGGCTCCACCAGCGACACCAACGTGGAGGAGAAGGTGCTCGCCTCCAACCCCATCATGGAGGTCAGTGCCGTCCCTTCCTGCTCTCGAGCGCGCGCTCCCCGCCGCTGACGTCCTCTGTGCCCACCAGGCCATCGGCAACGCCAAGACCACGCGCAACGACAACAGCAGCCGCTTCGGGAAGTACATCCAGATCGGCTTCAGCCGGCGGTACCACATCATCGGAGCCAACATGAGGACCTACCTGCTGGAGAAGTCCCGCGTGGTGTTTCAGGTCGACGCCCGCGTGTCCCACTGTGTGTGTGTCACTGTGTGTGTCACTGTGTGTCACTGTGTGTGTCACTGTGTGTGTCACTGTGTGTGTCACTGTGTGTCACTGTGTGTGTCACTGTGTGTGTGTCACTGTGTGTGTCACTGTGTGTGTCACTGTGTGTGTGTCACTGTGTGTCACTGTGTGTGTCACTGTGTGTGTGTCACTGTGTGTGTCACTGTGTGTGTCACTGTGTGTGTCAAGTGTGTGTCACTGTGTGTGTGTCACTGTGTGTCACTGTGTGTGTCACTGTGTGTGTCACTGTGTGTGTCACTGTGTGTGTTTCACCGTGTGTGTGTGTGTGTGTGTCTCACCGTGTGTGTGTGTGTGTGTGTCTCACCGTGTGTGTGTGTGTGTGTGTGTGTGTTGCAGGCGGAGGAAGAGAGGAACTATCACATCTTCTACCAGCTCTGTGCCTCTGCCGGCTCACCAGAGTTCAGAGAGCTCGGCCTCAGTGAGTCACAACGAACTTTATGAGAGTTAACGAGCTGCGATTCACTCAGGATGCATTTTATTCTTTAATCAAAGACGTCCGCCTGTTTACCTGTTGTTTACCTGTTGTTTACCTGTTGTTTACCTGTTGTTTACCTCTCGGTTGAGTTTTTGACGCGTTCTTGCCACTCAGCCAGCGCAGAAGACTTCACGTTCACGTCGATGGGGGAGAACATCTTCATCGACGGAGTGAACGACGCTGAAGACCTGGAGAAGACCCGCGAGGCCTTCACGCTGCTGGGTGAGCTCCTCGCTCCTGTCGTCATGGTAACAAGACCTCCTTCAGAGGCTCAGGTGGTTTTGATTTAGTGTAAAGTTTATTTTCACCTCTCGCACCAACAAGACAACGTTCTGCAGATGATGTGCAGCTGGTGTATGAACCTGTCAATCACAGAGTCTACACGCACAACCCCTTCAAACACTGTCTGTTGACTCGGCTTCTGTCTGTTGTTTCTGTCTGTTGTTTCTGTCTGTTGTTTCTGTCTGTTGCCTCTCTGGTGTTTCAGGGATCAGGGACGGCAGCCAGAGCAGCATCTTCAGGGTGGTGGCCTCCATCCTTCACTTGGGGAACGTGGACGTCATCCTGGACCGAGGAGGAGACTCCTGCCACGTCTCGGTACGTCCACAGGGCTTCAACACGCGGCCTGCGCCCCCTGCAGGGTCCACAGGGCTTCAACACGCGGCCTGCGCCCCCTGCAGGGTCCACAGGGCTTCAACACGCGGCCTGCGCCCCCTGCAGGGTCCACAGGGCTTCAACACGCGGCCTGCGCCCCCTGCAGGGTCCACAGGGCTTCAACACGCGGCCTGCGCCCCCTGCAGGGTCCACAGGGCTTCAACATGCGGCCTGCGCCCCCTGCAGGGTCCACAGGGCTTGAACACGCGGCCTGCGCCCCCTGCAGGGTCCACAGGGCTTCAACACGCGGCCTGCGCCCCCTGCAGGGTCCACAGGGCTTCAACACGCAGCCTGCGCCCCCTGCAGGGTCCACAGGGCTTCAACATGCGGCCTGCGCCCCCTGCAGGGTCCGCTAAGGTTTTGCTTGAGGAAACCATTTTTCTTTTTTATATAAAAAGGTTATAATGATTCTCCTGCAGTGGACAGACATTGTTGATATTGTTGTTGGTGTTCATAAACAGGAAGTGGCACGGCCACCCTGCTCACTGACCACACATATGAACCTGTGTATGATTTGCACAGCTTAGTATTGAAAGCACAATAACACTTGTTTGTGCATGTTACTAAGCCGTGTCGTTGCAGAAGGACGACCTGCACCTGCAGCACTTCTGCAGGCTGCTGGGCGTGGAGCTGCAGCAGATGGAGCACTGGCTGTGCCACAGGAAGCTGGTCACGGCCAGCGAGACCTACGTGAAGAACATGTCCGGCCAGCAGGCGGAGAACGCCCGCGACGCGCTGGCCAAGCACATCTACGCCCGCCTGTTCGCCTGGATCGTAGAGCACATCAACAAGAGCCTGCACACCTCCGCCAAGCAGCACTCCTTCATCGGGGTGCTGGACATCTACGGGTAGAACGCCTGGCAGGCAGCGCGCAGGGCACGATTCATCCTCTACATTGTATATAAAATCATCAACGTGTTCTTCAACCCTCGCTGTCCTCTGTCTGCTCGTCTGCAGCTTCGAGACCTTCGAGGTGAACAGCTTCGAGCAGTTCTGCATCAACTACGCCAACGAGAAGCTTCAGCAGCAGTTCAACTCTGTGAGCCTGCTCTTCCTCTGTGATGATGGAATGATGATGATGATGCTTCCTCTTCCTGTCTGACCAGCTGCTCTGCGTCCTCAGCATGTGTTCAAGCTGGAGCAGGAGGAGTACATGAAGGAGCAGATCCCCTGGACGCTCATCGACTTCTACGACAACCAGCCCTGCATCGACCTGATCGAGGCCCGGCTCGGCATCCTGGACCTGCTGGACGAAGAGTGCAGGGTCAGTGGTGATGGTGAGGATGATGATGATGCTCTCTGCTTCACTGGTTATAGAACACACTTCCTGTTTCAGGTGCCCAAGGGGACCGACCAGAACTGGGCCCAGAAGCTCTACAAGCAGAACTCCAGCAGCGCTCACTTCCAGAAGCCTCGCATGTCCAACGTCTCCTTCATCATCATCCACTTCGCTGACAAGGTGAGGCGGACCAGGTCCAGGACCAGGTCCAGGATCAGATCCAGGTCCAGGTCCAGGTGCAGGTCCAGGTCCAGGTTCTTGACCAGGTATAGATAATGAATAATACTCATGTTTTGATCATCAGGTTGAGTATCAGTGTGACGGCTTCCTGGAGAAGAACAGGGACACCGTGTACGAGGAGCAGATCAACATCCTGAAGGCCAGCCAGGTCAGAACCAGAACCTCAGGTCCAGTGTGGTCTGGTTCCTCCAGCGCTCCGGGTCTCTGATGGTGGAGATCTTCCTGAATCTTGTGTTTGTTCAGTTCCAGCTGGTTGCAGATCTGTTTCACGACAAGGACGACGTGGCCCCCCAGAAGTCCTCCAGGGTGAACGTCAGACCGGCCAAGCCGGCTCCCAAGGGCCCCAACAAGGAGCACAGGAAGACCGTGGGACATCAGGTGAGCTGTCTGCAGGTCTCTGCAGGTCTCTGCAGGTCCCAGCAGGACCCTGCAGGACTAGCCCACTAATGAGTTTCTCCTGGTCCAGTTCCGCAGCTCCCTGCAGCTCCTCATGGAGACCCTGAACGCCACGACGCCTCACTACGTCCGCTGCATCAAACCCAACGACTTCAAGGAGCCGTTCTCGTAAGTCCTCGTCTCCTTTCCTCGTCTCCTTGCCTCGTTTCCTCCTCGTCTCCTTTCCTCGCCTTTATGTGCATCCAGTCGGAGTCACAGGTTTGAGGTCCAGGATTCAGATTCTGGGTTTAAAGTCGGTCACATGACTCATCTGACGGAAGAGGAGGAAGAGGAGGAGCATTTGGTGTCGGGGCTGGACCCTTCTTTAAAATGTGATGAAGATGATCTGAAGTGTTTCCTGTCAGGATGAAGATGATCTGAAGTGTTTCCTGTCAGGATGAAGATGATCTGAAGTGTTTCCTGTCAGGATGAAGATGATCTGAAGTGTTTCCTGTCAGGATGAAGATGATCTGAAGTGTTTCCTGTCGTGCAGGTTTGATTCTAAGCGCGCGGTGCAGCAGCTGCGAGCCTGCGGAGTCCTGGAGACGATCCGGATCAGTGCCGCCGGATACCCGTCCAGGTGAGTCTTGTTGTTGTTGTTGTTGTTGTGGTTGTTGTTGTGGTTGTTGTTGTGGTCCTTTGTCCCATGGTTTTAGTTATTGATCTGTTTTTTTGCTTCATTCCATCTGTCCTCGCGTTCTACAGGTAAATGTGTGTGTATAAATGTATTAATAATAAAACCTGCCTCCAGGTGGACGTACGCGGACTTCTTCAACCGGTACCGAGTTCTGCTGAAGAAGTCCGACATGACGTCAGCCGACAAGAAGCTGGTGTGCAAGAACCTGCTGGAGACGCTGGTCAAGGTCAGAGCCGTCAAGGCTTCATGAGTGTTTGATGTAGAGCCTCATATGATGAGGATGATGATGATGATGAAGGGCACGCCCTCATCATCATCGCTTCACTCTGCGAGCTCATTGCTGTTCCCGCTGCGTCTCAGGAGTCCGACATGTTCCAGTTCGGGAAGACGAAGATCTTCTTCCGGGCGGGGCAGGTGGCGTACCTGGAGAAGCTCCGGGCCGACCGGTTCCGCTCGGCCTGCATCCAGATCCAGAAGACGGCCCGCGGCTGGCTGCAGAGGGTCCGGTACCGCAAAGTCCGCAAGATGGCCGTCACGCTGCAGAGATACGGCCGAGGATACCTGGCCCGCAGGTACGCCTCAGCTTCCTCCTGCTCTATCAGGATTAAACACGACTGCAGATGTAAAAACAGGAACACAACCAGCAGTTCACTCACCAGACAGACGCAACCCTCTGTGTGAAACAATAGTTATAAAATAGCTAGCAGTACTTGT
>NW_027176232.1:125000-160000 GCF_023055335.1 Clinocottus analis | reverse complement strand
ATGAGGAGCGGCTCCGGTACCAGAACCACCTGAAGGAGTTCACCCGACTGGAGCAGAGATACGACAACCTGAAGGAGGAGCTGTCAATCAGCCAGGTGAGCAGCTGGGCCTCCCACCTGAGCAGCTGATCACACGCCGCGTAACCGTCAGAGACCCTGACTGCACCTGTACCTGTCCTGCAGTTCCAGCCCGGCCACCGGAGGAACCCGTCCAATCAGAGCAGCCTGGAGTCGGACTCCAACTTCCCGTCCATCTCCACCTCGGAGGTCGGAGACACCGAGGACTCCATCCAGCTGGTGGACGTGAGTCTCTGAGGGGCGGAGCCTCATGTCTACCTGTGTGTCACCTGAGCAGAAGGCGGGGCCTCATGTCTACCTGTGTCTCACCTGGGCAGGAGGCGGGCGTGGAGAAGGCTGCGATGGACATCGGGTTGTTCATGAAGCTGCAGAAGAGAGTCAGAGAGCTGGAGCAGGAGAGGAAGAGGCTGCAGGTCAACCTGGACAAGATGGAGGAGCTCGCCAAGCGCAGGGTCTGTTTTCATATTCATACTGAGAGGAGTGTGTGTTCTTCATGAAGGACTGTGTGTTCTTCATGAAGGACTGTGTGTTCTTCATGAAGGACTGTGTGTTCTTCATGAAGGAGTGTGTGTTCTTCATAAAGGAGTGTATGTTCTTCATAAAGGAGTGTATGTTCTTCATAAAGGAGTGTATGTTCTTCATAAAGGAGTGTATGTTCTTCATAAAGGAGTGTATGTTCTTCATAAAGGAGTGTATGTTCTTCATAAAGGGTTCCGAGTCCAGAAGTTCCCCCTCAGAGCAGGAGATTGCTGATCAGGCCTACAACAACCTCAAGGTACTGATCATATCCTTTCTCCTCTCTTCATCTCCTCCTCTCCTCTCCTCTCTCCCTCCTTTCCTCTCCTCGTAGTTTTAAAGCAGCACTAAGATGTGTTCATGGTTCCTCTGAACATCTCTTGTGTCCCTGCAGAGACAGGAGCTGGAGTCGGAGAACAAGAAGCTGAAGAGCGACCTGAACGAGGTGAGGAAGTCCGTCGCCGAGCGTGCGTCTCAGAGCGATTCCTCCAGCGAGCTGCAGGACGGCTACAAGCTGCTGCTCAGTCAGCTCAAATCGGCCAATGAGGAGCTGGACGCTCGCAAGGAGGAGGTCCTTATTCTGAGGACGCAGATCGTCAGCGCCGCCCAGCAGCGAGAGAACGACCTCATCGTGAGTTAAACTTTCTCTCCTTGTTTCATGCTACAGGTGGAAGTCATTGTGTTGTTTGCTGAAGATCGTCTGCAAGCAGCAGCGGCTTCGTGAAGCTGCTTTTCTCTTCGTGTTGAGGTTAAATCGTCGGTCATTGTTTCCTCTGGTTCATCAGGAAAGCAGTAAAGTTCCTGAAGTGAACAACAGCAGCGAGCCGGTGGACAAAGAGGAGGCTGCCAAAGCGTATCACGGACTGTGTGAGTCCAAAAAGTAAGTGACGTCATTTCCTCCTGGAAACGACATTTAAAGAGACGGTACGCATATTCAGCTGACGACGTTCAAATGTTTGATATGAAGACAAACACCAAACCGGTATATTTAATTTGACCACCGGGATTCTCGCTCGACTAAACCAGGAAGAGAGTCCTGAGCCTGCAGAGACCCGGTCCACTAGGTGGCAGTGTAGAGACTTTTATTTTCGTTAAACATCTGTTTGTCTTTTACTCTAAACTTAGATTATATTCTCTTGCACAAACAACTTTGATCCAATATGAACTTTAAAGGGCAGCTCATAGTTTGTGTGGAACGTCCTGAGAGTCTGCTCTGTGTAGCTCTCCTCACAATCTGCTTTGTTTCCTCTTCCTCCTCCTCCTCCTCTTCCTCTGTGTGTCCTGCTGGACTGCAGCTGTCGGCAGGACTGGTGTTCTCTGAATGAAGATGGAGAGCTGGGTCTGGCTTACCAGGGCCTCAAACAAGTGGCCAGGTCTTCTTCTTGCTCTTCCTCCTCTTCCTCTGTGCTTTGTGTGGTGACACACTTCTTTGTGGTCCGACTCCACTTTCAGTTTCTCATCAGTCTCTTTTCTTTATTTGTGTTGTGAGATGAAGAGCAGTACATGTCCATGCTGATGGAGTCTGTCCAGGACACGAAACAAGTGGATCAATATTAGATATTATTTTCTTTACTTTCTCCTCCAGCTGTTATTAGTATATTTATGACATGAAGACAAAGACAGCTTCACTCTTTACGAAACTTTAATCAAAATTACTGCACAAATTAAATGCTGCTGCGTGTAACTCAAACACACGACAGAATATCAATAAAGTGTTGTGATGACATGATGCAGAGACAGAGGTGATGACATGATGACATGACATGATGACATGATGACGTAATGACATGATGACATGATGACGTAATGACATGATGACATGATGATGTAATGACATGATGACGTAATGACATGATGACGTGATGACATGATGCAGAGACAGAGGTAATGACATGATGACATGATGACATGACGTAATGACATGATGACATGACATGATGACATGATGATGTGATGACATGATGACATGATGATGTGATGACGTGATGACATGTTGACGTGATGACATGATGATGTAATGACATGACATGACATGATGACATGATGACATGACATGATGACATGATGATGTGATGACATGACATGACATGATGACATGATGACATGACATGATGACATGATGACATGACATGATGACATGACATGATGACATGATGATGTAATGACATGATGACATGACATGACATGACATGATGACATGACATGATGACATGACATGATGACATGACATGATGACATGATGATGTAATGACATGATGACATGACATGATGACATGATGATGTAATGACATGATGACATGACATGATGACATGACATGATGACATGATGATGTAATGACATGATGACGTAATGACATGATGACGTGATGACATGATGCAGAGACAGAGGTAATGACATGATGACATGATGATGTAATGACATGATGACATGATGATGTAATGACATGATGACATGATGATGTGATGACATGATGACATGACATGATGACATGATGACGTAATGACATGATGATGTAATGACATGATGACATGTTGACATGATGACATGATGTGATGACGTGATGACGTGATGACATGATGACATGATGTGATGACGTGATGACGTGATGACGTGATGACATGATGACATGATGTGATGACATGATGACGTGATGACATGATGACATGATGTGATGATGTGATGATGTGATGACATGATGACGTGATGACATGATGACATGATGTGATGACGTGATGACGTGATGACATGATGACATGATGTGATGACATGATGACGTGATGACGTGATGACATGATGACATGATGTGATGATGTGATGACGTGATGACGTGATGACATGATGTGATGACGTGATGACGTGATGACATGTTGACATGATGACGTGATGACATGATGACATGATGTGATGATGTGATGATGTGATGACATGATGACGTGATGACATGATGACATGATGTGATGACGTGATGACGTGATGACATGATGACATGATGTGATGACATGATGACGTGATGACGTGATGACATGATGACATGATGACATGATGTGATGACATGATGTGATGACGTGATGACGTGATGACATGTTGACGTGATGACATGATGACATGATGACATGATGACGTGATGACGTGATGACATGATGACATGATGACGTGATGACGTGATGACATGACGTGATGACGTGATGACGTGATGATGTGATGACATGTTGACGTGATGACATGATGACGTGATGACATGATGACGTGATGACGTGATGACATGATGACGTGATGACGAGATGTGATGACGTGATGACATGTTGACATGATGACATGATGACATGATGACGTGATGACGTGATGACGTGATGACATGACGTGATGACATGATGACGTGATGACGAGATGTGATGACGTGTTGACGTGATGACATGATGACGTGATGACGTGATGACATGATGACGTGATGACGTGATGACGTGATGACGTGATGACATGATGACCCTCCTCAGGCTGCTGGAGGCTCAGCTGCAGACTCAGTCCCGGCAGCACAAAGACGAGCTGGAGGCTCTTCACACTCAGATCGAGTTGCTGCGAGACGACATCGAGAAGAAGCAGGAGCTCCTGAACTACACGGCGGCGCTGTCTCCCGAGGCTCGCGTGGAGTACAGCGTCCAGCAGGAGATCACGCGGCTCACCAACGACAACCTGGTGAGGTCAGGAGTCAGGGGTCAGGCTATACAGACACAGAACCGATCCAGACTCGTCATGCTGTGTTGTCTTGGTCTTCAGGACCTCAAGGAGCTGGTGGAGAAGCTGGAGAAGAACGAGCGGAAACTGAAGAAGCAGCTCAGGATCTACATGAAGAAAGTCCAGGAGCTGGAAGGTAACACAGCTGATGTCTGTCTCTAACTGTCTCTGTCTGTCTGTGTCTGTCTCTGTCTGTCTCTAACTGTCTCTGTCTGTCTCTAACTGTCTCTGTCTGTCTGTGTCTGTGTCTGTCTGTCTCTAACTGTCTGTGTCTGTCTGTGTCTGTCTCTGTCTGTCTCTAACTGTCTCTGTCTGTCTGTGTCTGTCTCTGTCTGTCTCTAACTGTCTCTGTCTGTCTCTAACTGTCTCTGTCTGTCTGTGTCTGTCTCTGTCTGTCTCTAACTGTCTGTGTCTGTCTGTGTCTGTCTCTGTCTGTCTCTAACTGTCTCTGTCTGTCTGTGTCTGTCTCTGTCTGTCTCTAACTGTCTCTGTCTGTGTCTAACTGTCTCTGTCTGTCTGTGTCTGTGTCTGTCTGTCTCTAACTGTCTCTGTCTGTCTGTGTCTGTCTCTGTCTGTCTCTAACTGTCTCTGTCTGTCTCTAACTGTCTCTGTCTGTCTGTGTCTGTCTCTGTCTGTCTCTAACTGTCTCTGTCTGTCTCTGTCTGTCTCTAACTGTCTCTGTCTGTCTCTAACTGTCTCTGTCTGTCTCTGTCTGTCTCTAACTGTCTCTGTCTGTCTCCATAGTGGCTCAGGCTGCTGCTCAGACCAGCAGGTCCAGACCTGAACTGAGTCGGCAGATCACGGTCCAGAGGAAAGAGAAGGACTTTGAGGGGATGCTGGAGTACTACAAGGAGGACGAGGCCCTGCTGTTCAAAACCCTGATTACAGGTCAGTGTCTTCAGCACACACACTGGTCTCAGGTCAGTGTCTTCAGCACACACACTGGTCTCAGGTCAGTGTCTTCAGCACACACACTGGTCTCAGGTCAGTGTCTTCAGCACACACACTGGTCTCAGGTCAGTGTCTTCAGCACACACACTGGTCTCAGGTCAGTGTCTTCAGCACACACACTGGTCTCAGGTCAGTGTCTTCAGCACACACACTGGTCTCAGGTCGGTGTCTTCAGTCAGAACTGATCCTAGGTCTTGTGTTGCAGACATCAGGCCCAACACGGTGTCGGCTACGGTTCCCTGTCTGCCGGCTTACATCCTGTTCATGTGCATCCGCCACGCCGACTACGTCAACGACGACCAGAAGGTGGAGTCTCTGCTCACCTCCACCATCAACTCCATCAAGAAGGTCCTCAAGGTGAGCGTCCTCCACTCTCCCACCGTCTGATTCAAGGTATATTCCTTCACTGAAATGATAAATACTTATAATTCATTTCCTTGTGCAGAAAAACAACGAGGACTTTGAGATGACGTGCTTCTGGCTGGCCAACACCAGCCGGCTGCTGCACTGCCTGAAGCAGTACAGCGGAGACGAGGTGACGCACGCCACACGGACCACAATGCTCTCCTGTTGATGTCAGCAGTGTAAGACGTGTTGTTGTTGTTGTTGTTGTTGTTGTTGTTGTTTAGGTGTTCATGACCCAGAACACGAGCAAACAGAACGAACACTGCCTGAAGAACTTCGACCTGGCCGAGTACCGGCAGGTGCTGAGCGACCTCTCCATCCAGATCTACCAGCAGCTCATCAAGGTGGCCGAGGGCATCATCCAGCCCATGATCGGTGAGTTCCTCCTGGACACGGCGCCAGCTTCTGTGCTCTGTAGTATAGGAGTGTATGTAGTGCTCTGTAGTATAGGAGTGTATGTAGTGTTATATAGTATAGGGGTGTATGTAGTGCTCTGTAGTATAGGAGTGTATGTAGTGCTCTGTAGTGTAGGAGTGTATGTAGTGCTCTGTAGTATAGGGGTGTACGTAGTGTAGTGCTCTGTAGTATAGGGGTGTACGTAGTGTCGTGCTCTGTAGTATAGGGGTGTACGTAGTGTCGTGCTCTGTAGTATAGGGGTGTATGTAGTGTCGTGCTCTGTAGTATAGGGGTGTACGTAGTGTCGTGCTCTGTAGTATAGGGGTGTATGTAGTGTCGTGCTCTGTAGTATAGGGGTGTACGTAGTGTCGTGCTCTGTAGTATAGGGGTGTACGTAGTGTCGTGCTCTGTAGTATAGGGGTGTACGTAGTGTCGTGCTCTGTAGTATAGGGGTGTACGTAGTGTCGTGCTCTGTAGTATAGGGGTGTACGTAGTGTCGTGCTCTGTAGTATAGGGGTGTACGTAGTGTCGTGCTCTGTAGTATAGGGGTGTACGTAGTGTCGTGCTCTGTAGTATAGGGGTGTACGTAGTGTCGTGCTCTGTAGTATAGGGGTGTACGTAGTGTAGTGCTCTGTAGTATAGGGGTGTACGTAGTGTCGTGCTCTGTAGTATAGGGGTGTACGTAGTGTAGTGCTCTGTAGTATAGGGGTGTACGTAGTGTAGTGCTCTGTAGTATAGGGGTGTATGTAGTGTAGTGCTCTGTAGTATAGGGGTGTACGTAGTGTAGTGCTCTGTAGTATAGGGGTGTACGTAGTGTCGTGCTCTGTAGTATAGGGGTGTATGTAGTGTCGTGCTCTGTAGTATAGGGGTGTATGTAGTGTCGTGCTCTGTAGTATAGGGGTGTATGTAGTAAATCCAGAGCAGATGCACTTCACAGCTGAACTATAACTGACGCTCTCAGATCACTGGCAGCAACACTGACCTCTCTGCTTGCTGCGTTCAGTGTCGGCCATGTTGGAAAGTGAGAGCATCCCCAGCCTGGCGGGAGTCAAACCGATGGGCTACAGGAATCGCTCGTCCAGCATGGACACCGACGGCCCCGGCGGCTACACCCTGCAGGCCCTGATCCGGCAGCTGGGGCAGTTCCACAGCACCATGCAGGACCACGGGCTGGACCCCGAGATCGCGGGTCAGGTGGCCCGACAGCTCTTCCACTGCATCAACGCCGTCACCCTCAACAACCTGCTGCTGCGGAAAGACGTGTGCTCCTGGAGCACCGGCATGCAACTCAGGTACACCTGACTTCCTGTCGTTTTAGCATGCAGCTCAGGTACACCTGACTTCCTGTGGTCTTAGCATGTATTATTCCTGTGTGTGTGTGTGTGTGTGTGTGTGTGTGTGTGTGCAGATACAACACCAGCCAGATGGAGGAGTGGCTGAGGGCCAACAACCTGTTCCAGAGTAAAGCAGCGGCCGCCCTGGAGCCCGTCATCCAGGCCGCTCAGCTGCTGCAGGTCAAGAAGAAGACGACTCAGGACGCCGAGGCGATCTGCTCGCTCTGCACCGCCCTCAGCACGCAGCAGGTCAGCTGACTCCCGAGGACACACCGGCTGTTTAGAAGCACCGGACGGTATTGATCGCTGTCCTGTGTGTTGCAGATCGTAAAGATCCTGAACCTCTACACGCCGCTGAACGAGTTTGAAGAGAGAGTATCGGTGTCCTTCATCAGGAGCATCCAGGTGAGACTCACAGGTCACGGTTCAGGTGGACAGCATTTAACGTCTTTATTACACATAAAAAGTAGGGCTGGCAAGTTAATGCGTTAATATCGCGTTAACTTTTCAATCGATTAGCGGCGTTAATTATTTGATCATGCTAACTGCAATTATTTATTTCGGGGCGGGGGGGCTTTTACTTTGAAGGCGATTAATCTTGGCGCACGCGTCCGTAGCCTCACCGGAAGACGCGCTGCAAGCTCAGCGTCCCTGGACTGAACACTAATCACGCATGCGCAAAGCCGCCGCTGGTCCTAGATCGCCTAAGTCTCAGGGAGTCTAGGTCCTGTTACCATCTCCTCGTTCCTAAGTCACCTATGTCCTGTCGTCTAGCTCCTAGGCCGCCTAGGTCCTGTTCCCTACGCCCTGTTGTCGTCTCCTAATGCTTGACCTTGACACTTGTAGACAGACTCTCTCGTCCTCTCAGAAGAAGATTCAAGCGCGTTCTGAAGTCGTAGTTAACCATCCGGTCTGCTCGTTTTGTGTTGTGTGTTTTGGTTCTGGTTTAGGTTCTGTTGTTTGTCTGAACGGGCCTTTAGCTCCGCCTGTCTAACCCGGTGTCTCCCTGTGTGTCCAGAACCGTCCTCCTCAGAGCAGTGACCCTCCTCAGCTGCTGCTGGACACCAAGCACATGTTCCCGGTCCTCTTCCCGTACACGCCGTCGGCCCTCAGCTTGGAGAACATGCACATCCCCGCCTCCCTCGGCCTCGACTTCCTCGTCAGGGTCTGAAGGAGCCGCTTTTAATCCGGAACCGACCGCTTCCAGTAAACTGACCTGACGTCAGCTTTAAAACAGCAGACGGACGCTTTTCTACCAGCGACTCATTCAGCTTCACGCGCCTCAAGATCTGAGACCAGCAGACGGGATCGCATCCTCCGACAGGAAGTGAGACACGACAGGAAGTGATGGAAGAGACAGGAAGTGATGGAAGAGACAGGAAGTGATGGAACAGACAGGAAGTGATGGAACAGACAGGAAGTGATGGAACAGACAGGAAGTGATGGAACAGGAAGTGTCCCGCAGGACAAAGAAGGCCGAGGAGGTGGTTCAGGAAAGCTCAGGGAGGACGGAGAGAAAAGGGTCTGACGAGACATGAGGATCTGTGTTTACACTCCAAAAAACAACATTCTATATAAAGATTGTTTATCAATCGCATATTGTTCAGAACATCATTCATATTTGTAAGTTCACAAATGCGTGTTGCGTTCAGGCGTCGATGTGAAACTCAGGAATCCTTGTGTGCTCGGACTGCAAAGTAGTAATGCATTATGTAATATAATATATCATACATTGATCCGGCTCTTCTGGATATGAAACATCGATGAACTCGTTGACCCTGGAAAATCATTTCTCTCCATGTTTCAGTGGAAAAACGATGACATCATCAGTCGGATTATAAAAGTAGTTAAAGGTCACTCTTTTAATCCATCAGAAGAAATCAATGTTTTTTGTTTTCAGTTTGATTATTATTCTCTTTTTATATTTCTGTGTGAAATCATATTATGGAATTATCAAGTCTAAACACTAATTATTAACACACTAATTATTAATACTATCTTTAGAGTAGAAACTGAATGAAGAACTTAACTGCAAACTGTTTTTATCTTCCTTGTGAACAATGTGGAGCGTTGAAGACGTTCAATAATTTATATTTTCATAAGTCACTTTATCTCCACTCGTCTCGTCCTTCAGTTTGAGACTTTGTCAATGTTTTCTTTCCCTGAATGAAGCTCAGTCACTTCCTGTGTCTGAAAGTCACTTCCTGTGTCTGAAAGTCACTTCCTGTGTCTGAAAGTCAGCGTAGCGGTTTTCTTCGCTGCGTCATGGGTTGATGCTCGTCGCAGCTCCTCTCGGTCGTCACATGATTAATAAATAAGAGTTTGTTTCCTTTTAAAATATGTTTCATGAAACAAAACATGATTTTCTTCCAGTATTGTCGTGTTCATTGCTCTTATTTCTCTGAAGCACCATAAAATAAAGAAACAATGACGACGCATTAATCATGAGAATATTGATCAGAACGCTGAGTCAGCAGTTATATTAATATATGTATTACTATATACACACATTCATACATCTACAAACAACAGACTTACATACAACCATGCTACGTTATGAAAGTCCATAAAACAAGAAAATACAACAGCAACATGCTGAAAAGGGAAAAAAAAAGAACAAATTCCCCCAAAAATCCATAGTTGAAATCAGCTGAACCATGAATGCTAATAATCAAATATCATAGACAAGAAAAAGCCTTTCACAATAATTAATAACAACAATAATGTTAAGACAAAACGATGGAACTCCATTTTTGTCAAGTTTATTTTAGTTCCTCAGATCGGCTCAAAAAACTGCAAATCCCAGAATGCACCAGCAGCAGGCGGCTCATTACTTTAAGTTGGAACATGGCGAATGGGAGGAGTCAACTCATATTTCACCCACAGAAGACACAGGTCAACTCATGTGACGTTGTTTTGAAAAGTACTGCAGCTGTGTACTCAAGTATTGTACTCGTTGTACTTTCATCACCTGCAGCTCCGCTTCCGTTGCAGAGCTGTGGGAACCGAGAGGGAGACGCTTCCCACAGCTCTGTGGGCTGCTGCCTGTCTGTCTGCCTGTCTGCCTGCCTGTCTCTCTCTGTCTGTCTGTCTGCCTGTCTGTCTGTCTGTCTGTCTGTCTGCCTGTCTCTCTGTCTGTCTCTCTCTGTCTGCCTGTCTGTCTGCCTGTCTCTCTGTCTGTCTGCCTGTCTGTCTGCCTGTCTCTCTGTCTGTCTGCCTGTCTGTCTGCCTGTCTCTCTGTCTGTCTGTCTGTCTGCCTGTCTATCTCTGTCTGCCTGTCTCTCTGCCTGTCTCTCTGTCTGTCTGTCTGTCTGCCTGTCTGTCTGCCTGCCTGTCTCTCTGTCTGTCTCTCTCTGTCTGTCTGTCTGTCTGCTTGTCTGCCTGCCTGTCTCTCTCTGTCTGCCTGTCTGTCTGTCTCTCTCTCTGTCTGTCTGTCTGTCTGTCTCTCTCTGTCTGCCTGTCTCTCTGCCTGTCTCTCTGTCTGTCTGTCTGTCTGCCTGTCTGTCTGCCTGCCTGTCTCTCTGTCTGTCTCTCTCTGTCTGTCTGTCTGTCTGCCTGTCTGCCTGCCTGTCTCTCTCTGTCTGCCTGTCTGCCTGTCTCTCTCTCTCTGTCTGTCTGTCTGTCTCTCTCTCTGTCTGTCTGTCTGTCTGTCTGTCCTACTAACAGACAGCCGGTGGAGGAACAGGAAGTGGAGTTTGTTCATATATATATATATATATATATATATATATATATATATATATATATATATAATGTCAGGATGTAAAGCAGCCCCCTCTACAAGTACAAGTATTGTGTACATGTACATTGTGTGTACTTCTACTGCCAGCTAAACTCACCAGGATCTAGACTAGAACCACATGGATCTAAAACCAGCAGGATCTAAAACCAGCAGGATCCAGAACCAGCAGGATCCAGAACCAGCAGGATCCAGAACCAGCAGGATCCAGAACCAGCTGCGCTCCTCAGACCAAACGGCCCGAACCAGCTGGAAAGTTTTCAGATGTTCAGATACGAGGTGCGGTTTGTCGAAGGCGGAGCCTCCAACCTCTCCTGCAAGTACAAGTACACATGCAAGTACAAGTACACATGCAAGTACAAGTACACATGCAAGAGTACAAGTACACATGCAAATACAAGTACACATGCAAGTACAAGTACACATGCAAGTACAAGTACACATGCAAATACAAGTACACATGCAAATACAAGTACACATGCAAATACAAGTACACATGCAAGTACAAGTACACATGCAAGTACAAAATGCAAATACAAAGTAGTGAATCTGAACAGGTAGAAAAAAGAGTTCATGTTTTGATAAAGTAAATGTGTGAAACTGATCTTTTTGGGTTCAGAGTCATCCTGAAATGTGTTGTTGTTGTGGTTGTTTGTCAACCACAACAACAACAACAACAAACAGTTTGACTGAAGTGTTTCTCTGTTCAGGTCTGAAGGTGTTAACTCTTCTTCTGTTTGCTGAACAGAGATGTTTACTGCTTTACATCCTGTGAGAACCCTCCTCCTCCTCCTCCTCCTCCTCCTCTTTCTCCTCCTCCTCTACCTCCACCTCTTCTACCTCCTCCTCCACCTCTTCCTCTCCACTAGAAGCTGTGAGCCGTTGA
Organism: Clinocottus analis; assembly: GCF_023055335.1. Classification (NCBI taxonomy): domain Eukaryota; kingdom Metazoa; phylum Chordata; class Actinopteri; order Perciformes; family Cottidae; genus Clinocottus; species Clinocottus analis. The sequence continues at coordinate 147,963 of NW_027176232.1, read as the reverse complement.
AATGCTGCTGAGCTTCTGGGTCGCTGCTCTGCTGCTGCTGCTGCTGCTGCCGGCTGGGACTCGACCTCAGAGCGGCGACGAGGACGAGGGTGAGACGTCTTCACATGTTTTTACAGTGTCACAACTATCTATATTTTGTATATATATATATATATATATTTATATATATGTATATATATATATATATATATATATATATATATATATATATATATATATATATATATATATATATAGACGTCTTTACATGTTTTTACAGTGTCACAACTATCTATATTTTGTATACATATATATATATATATATATATAAATATATGTATATATATACATATTTATATATATGTATATATATACATATATAGACATCTTTACATGTTTTTACAGTGTCACATCTATATTTTGTATACATATATATATATATATATATATGTATATATAAATATATGTATATATATATATACATACATTTATATATATGTATATATATATATATACATATATAGACGTCTTTACATGTTTTTACAGTGTCACAACTATCTATATTTTTTATACATATATATATATTTATATATATATATACATATACATAGGGTTAGGGTTAAGCAAATACATATTTGTATGTATAATTTATATAAATTTATTCATATTTATATATATATATTTAATATATATATATTATGTATTATATTAAAAAAACATATTTATATATATTTTCTTAAATATATTTATATTTTTTGTATATATTTTCAAATATTTTTACTTATATATAAGTACAAATATATAAATATATTTATATTTAGATCAATCTTTATTCCTATTTATATCAATATTTTATATTAAAATATAAAATGTATTTAAACACGAGCTTAAGGTCTGGTAGGAAACGTTCTTCGTGTATTATTTCCTGTGTGACTTCCGGTGGAGTCTCTGGCGGTAAAGCAGCGTTTCCTCTCAGTTCCCGCGCTGCGCTGCCGCTCGCAGCTCCTCACAGCCGGAAGCAGCCTGAGCTGCGAGCTGCTGGGAGGCCGCAGCGACGACGAGGACGACGAGGGCGACGGCGTGAGGAACATGACGGTGTGGTAAGGACCCGTTCAAAAGGCTCGCTGCGCGCCCGGCTCCGGCTCCCGGCCCCGGCTCCCGGCTCCCGGCCCCGGCTCCCGGCCCCGGCTCACGGCTCACGGCTCTGCCCTTCTGCCCTCAGCTTCAGAGACTACAGTGTGAATCAGGACGTGTGTGTGCAGGCGGCCGGAGACACCGTCACCCACCTGAACCCTGTGTTCAACTTCACCGTGACCGCGCACCTGCAGGCCGGAGGCCGCATTACCACCACAGTCGACCTGAAGAAAATAGGTAAATGTGTTCACTCGGAGATGAATATGAACACACAATCACACACAACAGTGTTTATTCACCTAAAGCTCCTACAAGGAACTATTTTTTGCTGGTGATTCTGGCACCCCCTGTGGACTCGAGTGGTAGTGCCTCTGACAGTCTGTCCCTCTTGGTCCTGGTTCTTCCCTCCAGCGGGTCCAGCAGTCAGGCGCTCCTGGTGAACCTGCATGATGTCGTCTGGTTCCACCAGAATCCGACCAAACGATAAGAACTATATATAGAAATAGGCCTTCAGGGGGCGACTCCTCTGGTTGTATAGAAGTCTATGCTTCATGTGTTAAAGCTGCATTCTCTCTTCTGACCACCAGGGGGCGACTCCTCTGGTTGTATAGAAGTCTATGAGGCCTTTTTTCAGATTTGGATTTCAGATATGCTCTTGAACTTTGTGAAGTGATGACATCATTGATGACATCGTTGTTGTGTCTCTGCAGTTCGGCCCAGACGTCCTGAGGTGAAGAACGTGACTTTCCACCAGGAGGCTCAGCGGGCTGTGGTCCGGTTTCAGACTCCGTACCTCCCAAACGAATACATCAGAGTCGACAACCAGCTCTTCCAGCTGCACGTCTGGACCGCCGGCAGCGCGATAGTAATTTCCTTTCTGTCGCTTGTTCTTTCTGCTGCTGCCGTTGTGCCGGTGGACTCAGACTCACTTGTCTCCTGTTGGACTCAGACTCAGAACGTGTCGGCGGACACCTCTCTGGAGATCGGCATGGAGCGCCTCCTGCAGGCCGCAGAGTACCATGTGAGGGTGCGAGCGATCCCTGAACACGGTCTGCAGGGTTTCTGGAGCGAGTGGAGCGAAATGTTCACTTTCTTCACTCCGGCTGGTAAGAAACACGTACTGCTCCTTTAAAACTCCGAAGAGAAGGTGGACCTGTTTTTAACTCCGCCCTCTCATCTATTCTCTCCAGACGTCCAGAAACAGAAGGATGAAACACGGGAGACCAACCAACTCATTGTGTGTCTCCTCATTTTGCTGGCGGTGCCTTCAAGTGTCGTTTTCTTCTGGAAAAACAAGTACGAAGTCTCGGCTTCCTCGTCAGAGATTCTTTGTTTAAGACGCGCGTCACGTATTTATACTTCTTTGCTTCCTTCACAGAATATTTACGTACATGTGGCCGAGCATCCCCCACCCCAAACACACACTGGGGCAGATCTGCAAGATCAATAAAGTGAGTTCTTTTATTTCAACACTATTTCAAACGGTCGATAGCGGTCAAGTGACGTCGCCCTCTAGTGGCAGGAATCAGGAATCACGTGTGTCGGTCGTCACAAATCACCAAAACCTCAGAGTTTAAAACAAGTTTGTTTCCTACCAACTGGCAACGTTTCTTTCAGAGGAAGTGGCACCGAGCTAGCGTCTAGCGGTGCTAACGGAGCTAACTGTGCTAGCAGAGCTAACTGTTCACCGAGAGGGGATCGGAGGCCGGTTGCTATGGTGCCCTCATACGGCTGTGTTAAACGCCGTATGAGGGCAGCGTGACTGAGCAGGAGGCCAGTTTGGAGAGACATTACTCCTCTGGATCTTCACGTAGATGATAGTGATGATGATCTGAGTGTTGTCTTGCAGATCAGACGCTGCTGGTCACGAAGCCCGTCTCTGTGCCGAGGGCACGGAGTTAATCTAGATTATATATTCTACACATCACGATGAATGTCATCTTGTTTGCAGGGCCTCTTATTGAACTTCAAGCCGGAGGAGTTCAGCGCTCTCAAAGTGGAGAAAACGGAGAAACCTGAGCCCCCGATCGCTGCTGAAGCTGCTGGCTCCGCCCAGTCCACTCCTTCCTGCTCCGCCCAGTCCACTCCTTCCTGCTCCGCCCAGTCCACTCCTTCCTGCTCCGCCCAGTCCACTCCTTCCTGCTCCGCCCAGTCCACTCCTTCCTGCTCCGCCCACAGCTCCGAGGGCTCCGGGAGCTCCTCCAGCGTCAGCACGGAGATCTCCGCCCTGTTGAGCAGGAGCTCGTCCGACGGAGAGGACGGCCTCCAGAGCTCCGGTCCGACCCTCGGCCTCGGGGGGAGCGCTGACTCGCCTCTGCCCGAAGGCAGCGGTGGAGGAAACGAGGCCGAGGCCTACGTCACCATGTCCAGCTTCTATCAGATCCAGTGATGGACGGACACTTTCATTGTGTCCATCAAACGTACCTTCAGAATCCAACAGGCAGGTCGCGACCTCACAGGAAGTCCAGAGGTCCATCTCAGATCCACTACACGATGAAATGTGTGAGAAGACAAAGCTTGTTTTCAACGACGCGTCCGTCCACCACTTTGACCCAGAACTATCTCAACAGCTGCTGGATGGACTTGAAGGTTTTCACAGACGTCCACTGAGTCCAGAGGTTCAATCCTGATGACATTTCTTCTGTCTGACTTCTTTTGAGAAAAATATCTCAAGAATATTTTGGATTTGGAATCTTTAACGTAGAACTCCGTTCCATATTGTCAAGAGACTTTTTACAGAGTCTTTTTTTAAATATGTGCAGCAGAAATGTGGTAAATATCTTTTTATTATTATGTCTGCGAGTCAAAGTGGACCATTTAGACCAGAGTGTAGCATGTAGCCATTCGCTAACTGCTAACTGTAATGACCCAGGGGTTTTGAAATGTAGCTTGCTGTATATGTTGTGGCTTTCAATGCCGTACGAATATATCACCTATGATTACATCATATCTCATACTCTGGAGACCAAACCAGTGTTCTTGCATTTTATTCTACAAATTACAGAAAACAACCTCCCGGACAGCCTGGAATGTCAGTACAGGATGCTTTGGAAATTAAAGTCCATCTACACATGTTAGTAAAGTGTTGTTCCACCACACATCTCCAGAACTTAAGATCCCGTCCACTGAAGGACCAGTAGAACCTGCTAAATGTCCACTAGACCCAACTGAAGGACCAGTAGAACCTGCTAAATGTCCACTAGACCCAACTGAAGGACCAGTAGAACCTGCTAAATGTCCACTAGACCCAACTGAAGGACCAGTAGAACCTGCTAAATGTCCACTAGACCCAACTGAAGGACCAGTAGAACCTGCTAAATGTCCACTAGACCCAACTGAAGGACCAGTAGAACCTGCTAAATGTCCACTAGACCCAACTGAAGGACCAGTAGAACCTGCTAAATGTCCACTAGACCCAACTGAAGGACCAGTAGAACCTGCTAAATGTCCACTAGAAGAATCTTGAACCTAAACCCCAGGTTAAAGTAAACCCTGATGTAGTTTGGGTCGGGTACTGTTCCTCCACAACCCTCCAGAACCGTTTCAGAGCTCGTTGTCAAAGATGGAAGTTGTTCATGTGTCCGCTGTCTGAATATCGGTCTGTGCTGAAATGAAAGAAAGCTGCTCGTATGTAAACCGCTGTGGTCGTTCATCGACAGGCTCTTCTCGCTCATTCAGGGGGATGTGACCCCACAAACACAACGCTGCCTCTTCAAGTACGAGACACAACCTGCACCTCATGTGTCAAACGGCTGAGATGAGAACACAGAATGTACGCTTCATTTTCTCTTGAATCTGTAATATTTCCCTCTGACTGTTGCTCTACATACTGTAAGGACGACATATTGTTCTACCAATGCTTTTATTGAAACAAAGCCGTGCTGCATATCAAAGTACAATAAAGTAGGTTATGAAGTCATACCGCTTATTGTTTCACTAGAAAATAACATGTTTCTCTATTCTAAATGTGTGTATTTCAATCATATTCCATTTATTAAAAACAAACTGCAGAATGCAAAATGATGAAAGTCAAAACACTCCTAAATTATTGTATAACTTCCAACAGCGCATCATTTATAAAAGCGGGTAGAAAACAGCTCGATCGTATCAACTATGCACAATAATGAGTAATATTAATTACAATAATAAATAAGGGAGTTTGTGTCCTTTGGATGGATTCAGAGTTTCCAGGCGTTCCTCATCATCAGAATGAAGTAGACGTCGCTGTCGATGGAGGCGCTGACTCCACAGTAATAGTTGATGAACTCCTCTTTGGTCACCTGTTGAGGAGAAGAAGAGTTCCTGTTGAAGAAGAAGAGTTCCTGTTGAAGAAGAAGAGTTCCTGTTGAGGAGAAGAAGAGTTCCTGTTGAAGAAGAAGAGTTCCTGTTGAGGAGAAGAAGAGTTCCTGTTGAAGAAGAAGAGTTCCTGTTGAGGAGAAGAAGAGTTCCTGTTGAGGAGAAGAAGAGTTCCTGTTGAAGAAGAAGAGTTCCTGTTGAGGAGCAACATGATGAAGACTTTGCCACCAAGTGAAAGATCAAGAGAGGTCAGTTTGTGACAGCAGCTGCTTTCCATCTAAATGAGCCACATGTTCATTTTATCTCTGAGATGATTAATCTGACAAAGGAACACAAAAGGGAAACTCCATCATCTGAGACTTTGACCTGGAGGCCTCGTGATGACCAGGAAGCAAGGCGTAGCGTCTTCAACTTGTAGAAACACTAGGAAAGAGATGAGCATGAATGCATCGAATGGGAATAGTATTAAAAAATAAAGGTGAGACCAAAGGGCTTCAGATTTAAATGGAAACAGTGAGGAGTGAGTCCAGAAACAGATGAGATGGATGATTTGGTTTTATTGAACGACTGAGAAACTAAATTATAAGTAACAGCCAGCAAACCATCTAACTACTGAGCTGAGTATCTTGTATGGTTCTTTGTGGTTCTTTGTGGTTCTTTGTGGTTCTTTGTGGTTTTTTGTGGTTCTTTGAGTCCAATTGTTCCTTCAGCTTAATGAGTATCTGTGTGTCTCTCTGTAATCAACCATACAACATACAGATGGAAGCTCCTCCCACTACCGGACGGGGAGCTGCTTTACCAGAAGGATGCTAGTCACAGTTTCCAGGCGTTTTTCATCATCACAATAAAGTAGACGTCCGTATCGATGGACGCACTCACACCAGCGTAATAATTCATAAACTCCTCCTGGGTCACCTTCAGAGAGTAACATCAGCATGAATATACATTCATATCAATAATTACCACTTGTTTCAGGGCAAGAAGAACATCCGGCTGTATAAATGTTCTCTTACCGACCTCCTGTTGGACCAGCGGGTCAACGTTACCTTTCCATCTTTGTCGTACGGGGAGTCGAAGCTGTCCAGGAACAGCCTGAAGACCTGGTCCTCCGACCACTCCCCGTTGCGGTACTTTGGGTGGTACTTGGCGTTGTAGACACCGCGCAGGTCTTCGATGGTGATCACCCCATCGGCCGTCTTATCCAGCTTCCGAAAGGCCTCCATGATCACCTCCTTCCTGGCTTTAGACATCTGCGGCTGCAGAAAGTAGAGCGAGGAAGTGAAGAAGCAGGAGGCGCTGGTCAGCTGCACGGCGACCTCGTTGCATTTTACCCTCAGAGTGATGAGGAACTCGTCAAAGTCGATGGTGCCGTTCCGGTCGCGGTCGAAGAGCTGAAAGAGCGCCGTGGCTTCCTGCCTCTCCATCAGGATGCCGTAGTCGTTCAGGCCCTTCAGGAACTCCTTCAGGTCCAGCGAGCGGTTGTTGTTGTCGTCCATTATTTTGAAGGTTCTGACAAACAGCGTGAGGTCATCAGAGCTTTTCATCAGTTAAAGTACTCAAGATTTAGCGAAATGTACTTCAAGTGGAAGTACTTGTCGGTAGAAGAAGTATTCAGATCTTTTACTTAAGTAATATACCACGACACAGAAAATAGAAAATAATTACTTCATATAATATGTATGTATGTATGTATGTATATATATATATATATATATATATATAATATATATTTAACTCATAATAATACTACATTGTAGTACTTCTGTGACTCATAGTACCACAGTACTGTAGTACTTCCGGACTCATAGTGCCACAGTACTGTAGTACTTCCGGACTCATAGTGCCACAGTACTGTAGTACTTCGGACTCATAGTGCCACAGTACTGTAGTACTTCGGACTCATAGTACCACAGTACTGTAGTACTTCGGACTCATAGTACCACAGTACTGTAGTACTTCTGGACTCATAGTACCACAGTACTGTAGTACTTCGGACTCATAGTACCACAGTACTGTAGTACTTCGGACTCATAGTGCCACAGTACTGTAGTACTTCGGACTCATAGTACCACAGTACTGTAGTACTTCGGACTCATAGTACCACAGTACTGTAGTACTTCTGGACTCATAGTACCACAGTACTGTAGTACTTCGGACTCATAGTACCACAGTACTGTAGTACTTCTGGACTCATAGTACCACAGTACTGTAGTACTTCGGACTCATAGTACCTGCCCAGCCCTTTGATCCCGGACGAGCCTCTGGACAGACACAGCAGCCGCAGCCTCTCCAGCGGGTCGGCGCTGTGTGCCAGCCGGCTGCGGGCCTGCAGCGCCATCTCCCGGTCGTGTCTCCACGTGCCCGCCATCAGCTGCTGCAGTTCACACAGAGGAGCCGGAAATGCTCTGAGGTCACTTCCGGGTACGTACTTCAGTCACTTCCGACACGCACGGAGCCGAGAGGCGTTACTTATAAGAGAGTACTTTTATTTTGTAGTACTTTATTATAACAGAGTACTTTTATTTTTGCAGTACTTTCTTGTAACAGAGTACTTGTATTAGCAGTACTTTCTTATAACACAGTACTTTGGTTTTGCAGTACTTTCTTAGAACACGAAATGAAATGAAAGGAAAAGTACTTTAGTAATCTCCAAGGAGATTTTTTTTGCAGTACTTTCTTAGAACACAGTACAGTACTTTGGTTTTGCAGTACTTTCTTAAAACACAGTACAGTACTTTGGTTTTGCAGTACTTTCTTAGAACACAGTACAGTACTTTGGTTTTGCAGTACTTTCTTATAACACAGTACAGTACTTTGGTTTTGCAGTACTTTCTTATAACACAGTACAGTACTTTGGTTTTGCAGTACTTTCTTATAACACAGTACAGTACTTTGGTTTTGCAGTACTTTCTTATAACACAGTACAGTACTTTGGTTTTGCAGTACTTTCTTATAACGCAGTACAGTACTTTGGTTTTGCAGTACTTTCTTATAACACAGTACAGTACTTTGGTTTTGCAGTACTTTCTTATAACACAGTACAGTACTTTGGTTTTGCAGTACTTTCTTATAACACAGTACAGTACTTTGGTTTTGCAGTACTTTCTTATAACACAGTACAGTACTTTGGTTTTGCAGTACTTTCTTATAACACAGTACAGTACTTTGGTTTTGCAGTACTTTCTTATAACACAGTACAATACTTTGGTTTTGCAGTACTTTCTTATAACACAGTACAGTACTTTGGTTTTGCAGTACTTTCTTATAACACAGTACAATACTTTGGTTTTGCAGTACTTTCTTATAACACAGTACAGTACTTTGGTTTTGCAGTACTTTCTTATAACACAGTACAGTACTTTGGTTTTGCAGTACTTTCTTATAACACAGTACAATACTTTGGTTTTGCAGTACTTTCTTATAACACAGTACCACGTCGTGTTTAGAAGCTCGTGGAACCCGGAAGTGTCGCGCTCGTGCAGGAGGAACGTTAACAGGATATTTATCGTCACAGAAGTATTTACTTAATGTATGAACAATGTACTTAACACTGAACATGAATACATTAAAATGAATGTGTGACTTAATGTATTCATGTGTATTCATTGTGTATTTATCTTCTTCGCATCGACTCACCAACTCTTTGACGTTTTTCTCTTCCGCTGGAGACGCAAACACCGTTGCCATGGAGCCCCAGAGTCCTCTCCTGTGATTGGCCGTTTTAATGAGCTGACGTCACCGTTTATTTCACAAAGATCAGCTTGACCAAAATACATGAATCCTGCTAAAAGTACTACTAAAAGTCCGGTACATTCGGCGGTACTGGGTTATGGTACTTGTACCATTACAGCAGTATTTAATTAATCTTTAATTTAGTATTTAAATCATCTTCACAACTGGAAGACAAAAGATTCAAACGTTTGCTCGCTACGCTTCCTGTGGTTATTTCAAAATAAAAGCTTTTATTTAGTTTTACAGTGACCCACACACCGGAAGTGGTGTCATCGTGATCGGCAGCGGATCAATAAAGTTCATTCAGTGGACTACTTCTGCTCTTTAAGTTTTTTTAACTTTTCTTTTTGTCACTTCTGAAATTACAATTATTCATTTCATAACTATTTTATTTATTTTATTGAAGTGACCTTTTGGTTGTCTTTGTGTCTTCTGTAATGGCCGTATTTCCGTATTCTCGAATGAACGGAAAAACAAACGAACGAAACGTACACGGACTTTACTGCAACATCACGTGACTACATTAAAAATATTGTGTACATTTATTTATTTAATTCTTTTTATGCACTGGTTCAAACGTCTTCCTCATGAGAGAAGTCATTTTATATTTATTCACTCGTTTTTGTCAAAATAAAATGTATGATGAATGTACAGAATATATATATATATATATATATATATATATATATATATATATATATATATATATATATATATATATATATATATATATATATATATTCATTCATTCATTCATTCATTCATTCATTCTGTTTGCGTTCCTCTAATTCATGTGTTTTTATGTTCCATAATGTTGTAAAGGTATTTTATCAGGCTAAAAATTCCTGCATTAAAATAATGCATCGTGACAGTTTGGATTATTTGAAAAGGGTCATTTATTTATATCATTTAATTATCACGCTATCATATTAACACGGCCAGCTAGTAATAAACAATAAAACGCCTATGTCATGTGCAAAAGCACATATATGTGCGTGTGTATGAACATGCAGTACACCTCAACACACTGGTTGGTGGTTCAACCATCAGGTGACCTCTGGGTTCCTGAGAGTGGTCTCTGGCCAAAGTGTACTGCTTAGGGCCCGAGCGACTGAAGGAGTCAGTCCGACCCAGAGGACCCTGTTGTTATTGCATATTCGCAAAAAGTCACCAAAATTAGCAGTAAAATAAAGTAAATGTTGACGACATTTAGTTTATTTTTTAGGGACAAGGTACAGATTAATATTGACTTTAGCAAAGAGCTCTATCTTTCTTTCTGTTCAAGGCTGAACGACCATAAATGGAGAGCAGTTTATGGGAATGTCAGAGACGTATTAAGAGCCCGTTGGACAGGACGGCTATTGGTTGATTTGAGGTGATGTACAAAGGGCGGAGTCGTCCTCGGAGTTCTGGAGGTCACATTTGTATTAATACTGAGCAGATAGAAGACGACAAGTTCGACTCCAGACTGAAGCTGAAGACGGCTGCATCATTTCATTCCCGCTCAAAAGTAAGTGTCACCGCTCTTGTTTTGTTTACAGGTTAAAAGGTTTGTTCTGCTCATTTTCCTCCAATCCTAAATAACTCCACACAAAGCTCCGGCTGGTTGTCTCCTGCTCCAGTGGTACTCGATGTGCTTACAACTGATTCATCAACACATTTGACAACACGAGTCCAAAGAAGAGCATTTAGATGCCATTCCTTTAGTCTGCGAGAAGCAGCAATGTTCCTTTAAGGCTACATGTAGCCTTTGAGGCTACATGTAGCCTTTGAGGCTACATGTAGCCTTTGAGGCTACATGTAGCCTTTGAGGCTACATGTAGCCTTTGAGGCTACATGTAGCCTTTGAGGCTACATGTAGCCTCTGAGGCTACATGTAGCCTTTGAGGCTACATGTAGCCTCTGAGGCTACATGTAGCCTTTGAGACTAAACGTATCCTTGGCAGCACATTTACAGAGGGCAGTGTTTGTCTGACTGCTGTGAACGTGAAGGAGCTGAAGTGCTGCTGTGTTCCAGGGATTATGTGGACGTTCCTCCTGACCTCCAGTCTGCTCTGCTGGGGCTCTGAAGCCATTGTGAGCTGCAAAGATAATGTTGATCATGATGTGGACTGGTGTGTAAAACCTTCTCTGCTGCCAAAGACAGGTGTATTTGTTAAGTTTGTTCTTTTGAGTTTCCTTCTTCTCATGTAGTTTTTCTGTTTATCATCAGGTACATCATTTACAAAGCCCCCGTAATGTCAGGCCGCACTGGTTTGGAGTATCTCTACATGGATTCAACTGGGATGACAAATAATCTGCCCTTAATACAAACGTACAGCAACATCAAGGATCCGAATGGCGTCCTGGCAAACACCCTGAAGCCTATCTTTCAACCAATCACATCAATGGTGAGAATTCATCTTTTCCGACTAGAGACGTGTACGGTGTCAGATAGGGTCACTTCCTGTTTACTGGTCGAAGGAAAACAAGATGGCGACGAACAAAACACCCTGAACTGGAAGCATCATAACATCAGTCCACATTACAATAAGAAAGGTCACGAGGACTACGCTCACTTGTGAGACAGTCTGTGGTGCTTTGGCTGTGTGTTTGAGCTCGTGAGCGCCCCCTAACGTCACGCTCGTGTTCCCCAGGAGTTCTGATGGTCACTGAGAACAGCCCTGGAGTCTGGCTCTCACACAGCACGCCACAATTCCCCTTCAGAAGAGATGCAAATCGTTTCTGGCCCGACAGCGGATCAAAATACGCTCAGACGTTCATCTGTGTGACGTTCAACTACCAACAGTTCAACGATATAGGTAAGCAGCTCAGCTCATTGTGCTGGAGGTGTGATCCACCTGGACGCTGTGTCATGTCACGCTCCTGTCTTCAGGTACTCATCTGCAGTACATCGGAGCCTTCCCGTTTGAATATGATTTACCAGCGGGCGTTCACCAGTCACTCCAGGACGCTGTCGACTGGAAATATCTGGACCCGGCCAACAATTTCCATCCGATGTTTTCAAGTGGAGGTCATTCTTTTCAAATCATCGCGAAGCAGCAGAACGGAGAAGTACAATGTGATTTAAATTAATAAACAATCTGAATGCTTTAACATTTAATGTGGTTAAATATATCATTTCAAATATTAGCATAATTTCGATTCCGATAAATAATCTCACTCATAATTCAGTGTGGCAGTGGCACAAGGCTTTACAATGCTGATCATAGTCAGTGTAATCTGTATTATGTAAAGATCATGACGTCTTATGGTGAACACGGCGGCGTGCTTATGGTTTGTACCGTGTGATTCATCCACATTGTTTATCTGTACTCATACGAGATATCATAGAGTTCTGGGTGAACACAGGCGGACACAATATTCTATCCTCCATTTCTGATTCAACGTCAGTGACGACACGAGGAGAATGTCAACCCCGATGGGCTTTAACGACACATCGTCACACAGATTTCACCACAAGACAGGATTTTGCATCCGCTGGCTTCTTTGCATTGACTTTGTACCTGGTCTCCTCTTGTTCTTCCAGATGGAGATCTTTACGTCACCATCGCACAAGGACTCAACAGCGATGTGGACGTCCAGACTTGGTGCAAGAATTCCCCTTCCTTCTGCAGAAAAAACATACCCAACGTGCTGAATATCAAAGCTGTGAATACTAATGTTGGTGCATGGGAAACTTCATCTGATCATTCAAAGTGGTGCGTAGCCAGAGCTCCAAATACTTTTTGGACCTGTATTGCTGATGTAAACAGGGAGAACACCCAGTATGTGAGGCGGGGGGGGGCGCACTGTGCATTCAGAACCAAGAAGTTCGAAAAACATTCCTGCAATTTGTTAAAGCCACTGAGGATTGTCCAAAACCCAAACTCATCCAGAGAATTGAGAACATTGACGACATCATAGGCTTCATAAACCGCATGGTTATCTTAGACAGCATGGGCATCTTAGACAGCGTGGACAACGTTGACAGCGTGGACAGCGTGGACAACGTGGACAGCGTGGACAGCGTGGACAACGTGGACAGCGTGGACAGCGTGGACAACGTGGACAGCGTGGACAGCGTGGACAGCGTGGACAGCGTTGACAGCGTGGACAGCGTGGACAGCGTGGACAGCGTGGACAACGTGGACAACGTGGACAACGTGGACAGCGTGGACAACGTGGACAGCGTGGACAGCGTGGACAACGTGGACAGCGTGGACAACGTGGACAGCGTGGACAACGTGGACAGCGTGGACAGCGTTGACAGCGTGGACAGCGTGGACAGCGTGGACAGCGTGGACAACGTGGACAACGTGGACAGCGTGGACAACGTGGACAACGTGGACAACGTGGACAACGTGGACAGCGTGGACAACGTGAGCTTCTTCTAAACCCTAAAACTCAGCCCAAGATGTGCCTTTAAGTTTGGGCTGCAGAGCTCACTGCAGGTCCTCTGGAGGAACTTTGTCCTGTGAAGTCATTGAGACTAACGCTCTAATAAAAACACTGAGAAGATTGATAACGTCTGGTTTGATCCTCACTTGTTAATAGGACACAAGGTTATTATTACATGCTGGAATATTCTTTGTTTTTTATTTCCATCATTAAAGGTCAGAGTTCCTGTACAGAATGTGAGAACATCACGATAAATCACACCGTTAATTATTATCATAGCGGATTATCTTCTTTAAGGCAACATGTACAGCTACTAGCAGGGGCGGGGCCTGAGAGGGCGGGGCCTGAGGGGGCGGGGCCTCACAGCTTGCTCATGCGGCCCATGAGTTTCTCCAGCTTGAGGGCGAGCGCCATGTCGCCTTTGATCCGCAGCTTCCCCGACATGAAGGCCAACGTGGGCTTCAGCTTCCCTGAAAACACAAACACACGGCCATTATTATTATTAATATTAATATGATTATTATTATATGTAATCCTCTGCGTTACCGTGGCGACGCCTCACCTGCAAACATCTTGCTGAAGTCGCCAGAGTCCATCGTCATGACAACGTCGGCTTTGACAGGCGGCTGGCCCCGCCCGGCCTGACCAGCGCCGCTCTTCAAGTCCAGGAACCAAACGCCCTCATTTGGTCCTTATATGGACATAAACACATTTATATTACTGCCACGCCCACAAGATGTCCTTTTATGGACATAAACACATTTATATTACTGCCACGCCCACAAGATGTCCTTTTATGGACATAAACACATTTATATTACTGCCACGCCCACAAGATGTCCTTATATGGACATAAACACATTTACATTACTGCCACGCCCACAAGATGTCCTTATATGGACATAAACACATTTACATTACTGCCACGCCCACAAGATGTCCTTATATGGACATAAACACATTTACATTACTGCCACGCCCACAAGATGTCCTTATATGGACATAAACACATTTACATTACTGCCACGCCCACAAGATGTCCTTATATGGACATAAACACATTTACATTACTGCCACGCCCACAAGATGTCCTTATATGGACATAAACACATTTACATTACTGCCACGCCCACAAGATGTCCTTATATGGACATAAACACATTTACATTACTGCCACGCCCACAAGATGTCCTTATATGGAGACAATCCTGTACAACAGACGAACCTGATAGGTCGAACTGATAAACGGCCTGAGTCAACTTGACGACGTCTTCGTTGAGGACTCCTCTGATGGCGACGAACGTGGTTTCTATCGGTCCTCCGGAGGAAGACGACGATGATGATGGTGCTTTGAAGGCCGGGGTCGCCCCTAGCAACAAGAACACAAAGGAAGGTAATTTCATTTTAGTGAAGAAATTAGGAGGCGTAAACCAAAAATATACACTTATATATACACAACACTGCATTTCACCGGATTTAAGTTCAGTATATTAAAATAATATACGTTCATAGTACAACATTAGTATTGTACTAGTACGATAACAGTATTTGAAAACACCAATGTAATTGTTGTAGTATAATTTGCAATACTGAAAGTAGTATATGTAGTCATTTCTGCTATCAAAGTCATTTCAATAGTATTGCAGTATTATCGGTAGTACTAGCAGTAGTATCCACAGTATGTGAGGTATTTACCATGTTGCTCCATCTGTTCCACCAGGTTCTCTGGTGCTTCGTCCAGGAAGAAGTCCGGCAGCAGTGGGTGACCTGTTGACCAATCAGAGACCGCCATGAGTACCACATGACCGTGTGCGTAAAGCTGCAACCACCCATGCTAGGTTAGCTCAAGCTCAGTTAGCATGACGTCACCTGGCTGGACGGCGTACTGATCGAAATCTTGGACTCCTTGCTCCTTCAGGATGTCTTCGTCCACCAGGAAGTGACCCGTGTAGTCCTTTGGCCGGGACAGGACGGCGTAGGCGGCGTCCGCCATGATGTCAGACGTACGGCA
The DNA here is from genome assembly GCF_023055335.1 of Clinocottus analis. Classification (NCBI taxonomy): domain Eukaryota; kingdom Metazoa; phylum Chordata; class Actinopteri; order Perciformes; family Cottidae; genus Clinocottus; species Clinocottus analis. The sequence continues at coordinate 132,431 of NW_027176232.1, read as the reverse complement.
CTGTTTGCCGATGGCCTCTCCGCCCAACATGTCCATCGCTGCTGTCTGGATGGCTAAGGCAACAACACAGAGCAGGGTTAGCATGCTAGTTCACAATGAGCGTCTATGGGGGAGTCTGTTAGCGTGCTAGTTTACTATGAGAGTCTACGGGGAGTCTGCTAGCATGCTAAACTTTAGCCACCAACCAGTTTTAGGCCAGAGAGCGTTGACGGCAATTTGACCTCTGAACTCTTCCGCCATTCCAAGGACGCACATCGACATGCCGTACTTCGCCATTGTGTACGCTGTAAAAAAAATTTAAAAAACATGTTCATAATAAACAAAACCACACAGGTGTATGATGGGATGCTGGCCAGTCGGTTGCCTTGGTTACCTGTGTGGTTCTTGAACCAGACGGGGTTGAGGTTGAGCGGAGGCGACAAATTCAGAATGTGAGGACTGCGACTCTTCAGCAGGTGAGGGATGACCAGCTTCGACCTGAAACATTCAGATAGACGTGAACTGAAGCTCGTTAACTGTTAGCTCGTTAACTGTTAGCTGTTAGCTCGTTAACTGTTAGCTCGTTAACTGTTAGCTCGTTAACTCGTTAACTGAAGCTTGTTAACTGTTAGCTTGTTAACTGTTAGCTCGTTAACTGAAGCTTGTTAACTGTTAGCTCGTTAACTGAAGCTCGTTAACTGAAGCTTGTTGACTGTTAGCTCGTTAGCCGAAGCTCGTAACAGGTTCCTACGTCAGGTAAGTCCCTCTCAGGTTGACTCCCAGCATCAGGTCCACCTTCTTGAGGGGCGTCTCCAGAGTTCCTGTCAGACTGATGGCGCTGGCGTTGTTCACCAGGATGTCGATTCCTGCCAATCAGAACACACGATAGCGATGATGTCATCAGCCTGATCCCTTACCAGCTTCCTACCCACCAACAGAACTATAAAAAGTGTTTTACCCTTGAACCTGTATAGAAACCTTCAGTGTGATGTTGTTCATTCATATTTACTGCAGATTTGTTTAAATATTATTATTTTTATAAAAATCTACAGAGAAAAAATAAAAACAATTTAATTTCAAATAAAAATGTGAAGTACTTAAACAAAACAAAAAAAACACTTAAAAGATGTGTTAAGCAAAAATAATGACTAAAAAGTCATAATGTTATGAGTCAGATGAGCTGAAGTTAATCAATATTATCAGAGATTTAATGTTCAAATTAATGACGACTTTGGTTCTCAAAATATTACGGATTCTTCTAATAATGTGAGACCTAATTTGCTCCTAAAAGACTAAAACATGTTTTTTTCTTATATTAATTTCGTCTGTAATCATGCTGCAACGGTTTAGTTATTATTCAACATTTCACAAAACTGATTCTGTTTCTTTTATAGTTTCTAATGTTTTTGTTCAACACTGAAGAAACGATGTTTGCCTCCAAACTTGTCGACGGCTTTCTGAACGGCAGCTACGACCTGCTGCTCGTCCCGGATGTCGACAACACAAGCCAACGCTTTCCCGCCTGCCGCCTCCACTGAAACACACAGGAAACGCTCCGTTTAGCCCTTCAAAATAAAAGTCCTGCTCCTGGAAACAGAACCATTAGAACATCTTTGGGGCTGGAATTATTTTTGAGAGTAAATGATTAAAACAATGTTAGCCTGTTAGCTCCTCACCCTCCTGAGCGGCGGTGTAGATGGTTCCCGGTAGTTTCGGGTGGGCTTCAGCCGTCTTGGCAGCGATAACGATGTTGGCTCCGTCTCTGGCGGCCTTCAGTGCGATGGCTTTGCCGATCCCTCGACTCGCTCCGGTGATGAAGAGCGTGCAGCCGGCTAGCTTCCTGTAAACACAGAGAGCACTCAGCTAGCACACCACTTCATGCATTCTCACGGATGCTAGCAGTTTCCCCTCGTTTCCAGTCGTTACGCTAAGCTAGGCTAACCACGTCTCACTCTAGTTTCCTGTGTAAAAAATAATAATGTTCGTTTATTGAGTCAGTGTTATAAATATATGTCTCTCCTTATTTCTACAGAAATCTGTAATTCATGAAACCAAAGTTTCTGGTTGTAAGCAGAAAGCCACAAACATACTATCATAATAGCTAACTGCTAACAACACAGTTATATTTAAGTAGATATTATTGATACAGAAATAAAGGTTTGTCTACAGCTTGTCCAAATAAAAAATAAAAATCACCAGATATGTTTTAAAGTTAAAACACAAGTAAGATGGCTGAAGTTTGAAATAAAACCAAATGTCAATCTGGTGCTTTTTTAACAGCTGAAAAATATTACTTTAAAGTTTTAATCTAAATCAAGTTTTGAAAAAGACATACGAACAATAATATCAGTCTGCTAAAGATCTCGTCATGCACACGTGGTCAACAATGACCTCATGAGAGCTGCTGCGGCTCTAAAACCTGCAGCCACCTCACTCTCGTGAGATCATCACAAGCCCGACACAAATCTACCCAGCATGCATTGCACGCTGATCTTCAGTGATCGATTTAATGTTTATTCTGTGGCTCCTCCCCCTCCTGTCCCCTAGGGGGCGCTGTTTGGAGCGTCATCAGCCTGCAGGAGCCTCAGCTGAGCGGCCTGGCAGCCTGTCTCTCTGAGGAGGACACCGACACATTGCTGCTTATCTTCTGCTTTGTTTCTTTGTGCACATTCCTCATATTTGAATGGTTAGTGGGGTTTGTTTTCATACATTTCTGCTCCTTAGCTTATGTTGTCTCACACTTCATGTCGCAGTCTTTGACAATATATAAATGCAATATATAAATACTGTGAAAATATTACAACTCTTTACACATACTTTCTGTACACACTCTACAGAAAGTATGTGTAAAGAGTTGTAATACTTTCACAGCATTTACACCTGTTTTATATTAAAGATACTTTATGAAATACAGATACGTGATTCAGCTCCTCCAGGGTCTGAAGGTTCTCGACTTACCTTGTAGTTTGCTGTGAATAAAGCCTATTATTATTATTATTATTATTATTATTATTATTATTATTATTATTCTGCATTATTTTGCAGGATCCTTGGAGCTAATGTCACCAAATTAAATAAAGGAAAAGATCACTTTTAGAATGACTTGTTTAAAAGATCAGAAGTAACCGACCAAACCCAACTAGGTTATTAGTCTCGGGAGCAGCTGGGTCCACGGCCCGGTTCGGCTCCAGTCCGGTCCAGATCCATTCAGCTAGCTGCCGGTCTGCAAGCCGCATCGGTTAGATAATGACAGCTGTAACCAACAGAGCTCCGTGGAAAGAAACGTCGTCCTTTCATTGTGCCTTGCTCAAGGGTCGAGAGACCCGAGCCGGTCGAGGCTGAAGCGGAAAGCTTCACTGAGAGTTCGTCGTTAGTAAGAACTCAAACTGAAGCCTTTAAGTCTCTAAATCTCATCTTATTATGAGTCGTTTCATGTTTTTTAGATTGTGTTTAATGGTGTTAAAATCAGCTCTTTTTGACCGAAGCCAGTATTTAGGACAGGTGTGTCGCGCTTCGTGAACTCACCCCGTGTTCTGCAGCATCGTGATTCTGTGTAGAAGACGAAGTGAAGAAGTTTAACAATGACAGACCTTCTTCTTCTCCACCTTTCACCCACTTACTGACACTCTCCTCAACCGGAAGTCACAGAGCCACTGCTCGGCTCCACTTCCGGTTTGCGGGCAAAGACGAGAAGAGACGACGGGATGACTCCCTCTTTGGTTATGAACCGTCACGTCGTGTTGACGTGTTTGTTGTTTTTATATATTTGTTTATTTGTACTATTAACCAAAATGTACTTCATAACAGAATCCTCTCCCGACTTTTCCACCATGATGAAAACCTGAAGATGTGGCTGAGAATCAAAGCACTTGTAGTTTATTAATATACGTATTTATGTACCACATGTTTTATATTCTACAGTAACCTTTATAAAGGTATTCTTCCTGTTATGTCTTTTTCTATTGTGTAGTATGTCTTCAATACTCTTTCTTATTAAAATACACATTGAATAAGTTATACGTGTTGTAAAGTACTGTCATGTGTTTCTTTACCATATTTATATTAAAATTATGTCTTGATTATTGCACTGTTTATTGTTTTTATTTGTTATTGTTTTATTCTATGTATGTTAATAGTTTTTATTATGATCCTTTATTGGCCCCGTAGTGAGGAGATGTACAGGATTGTGTTGTGTTTATTGTTCCATTCACAGAGAACGTAGATGTTATGTGTAATAAATGAAAGTAAAAATCTACATCCTTTAGTCTGCTAAATACTTTCGCCGATATTTGAACTGATTCATGTATTGTGAGTTATTGTTGCATGTTATTGTTGCATGTAATCTAATGTCATTTATTAGTTTTACTTGTTTACTAGATATGCATTCAAGAAAATATGTGTACAATACATGTACATAAAGATACACATGCACATAAAGCGTATAGTTCATATACACACCCTCATACATACATACATACATACATACGTGTATGTATGTATGTATGTGTGTGTGTGTATATATATATATATGTACATATATATGTATATATATGTATATATATATATATATATATATATATATATATATATATATATATATATATATATATATATATACACAATATTTTTCATGCAGTTCCCGATACATGAAACATAATAAGTTTATAAAATATTTGTTTCTATTTTTAGATGTTTTTCTTCTCCGTTTAGACATATTTATTACTATTTAATATTTATTATTGATCCGTATCGCCCCCGCCCCCTTCCTTCTGAGGCGTGTCCGCGCGGAGCGGCCATGTTCTCTCGTGACGTCATCAAACGGGAAGTGAGCTCGTTGTTCTCCGGTGGCTGCGGCGCGCGGAAGGCTCGCGAACCAAAACAACTCTTCTTCTCCACCTCCTTCCTCCTCTCCCTTCTCCTCCTCTCCCTTTTCCTCCTCTTCCTCCCCCTCCTCTCCACGGACCATGGACGGGTGAGCGCGTGGAGATCTCCCCCAAACCTTTCTGCCGCCGTGTCTCCTTCCATCCGCCCTCATGTTTCCTTGGCGACTGAACCGCACCTGCGCGAGCCCCCTTCCCCCCACCCCCTTTTCCTGTTTGTTGTTGTTGTTGTTGTTGTTTACTTAATTGAAATACTTTCCCGCCACCGACCATTTTTTCCCGCTGCTCGCGCGCTATTATGTTGCCTGTGTGTCTTTTTTTCCCTTTTTTTCTGGGTTTTGTTTTGGGTGAAAGTGTCGCGAGCAAAGAGTGGCGGGATTTGATGGGTTGAAATATCGCGATAACTAAGTACTCGCATAGAACAGACTGTATACAAGAATACTTTGTTACTCGTGGGTTTTTTTTACAACACTGTATTCAGATATATTCTTTGGTCACATGACTAATACATCCACGAATACAAAAGTAATTTAGAAATTTAATTAAATGATCCCAAATATTAACCTTTGATTCCAGCTTCCATTTGATTAGATTTAAATCTATTAGGCTTCATCCTTCAGTTTGTTATAGTAAACTATGTATCTGCGTGGTCTGCAGTAATGTTTACATCATGAAGTAACCATAAGCTGATTATATACTTTATATTCAATAAATACATAAACACAAATACTGAGCAATATTCTGTGTTTCTTCAGGAATCAGAGTTCTCTTTCTCGACTATGAGATCCAGTGCGTCCTCAGGTGAGCTCCTCCTGTCTCCTTTCTCCTCCTTTGGCCTCCTTCTGTCTCCTCCCTCCTCCTGTCTCCTCCCCCTTTAGAGCTGCCGTGTGTTGACTCACCTGTCTGTCCACTCACCTGTCTGTCCACAGCGGATGGCACTGATAGGCTGTGTGTTTCTGAGCGCGCTCAGTCCGTCCCGTCTCCTGTCCTTCACCTGCGGCAGCTTCCTGCTGACGTCTCTGAACAAGAAGTAATCGCTCTGGCACTTCCTTTTGGCCGAGTTAGTCATCTGATCACGCTGAAAGCCAAAAACCAGGTAACTGCTATTGGCTTACTGCTAACAGCTAACATATAACTGCTAACTGCTAACATCCAACGGCTTACTGCTGATAGCTAACTTTTAAAAATTGTCTGAAATTTTCAAAGGTTTAGTTTTAGAAAAATCTATTGATTAAATATGAAGAAAACATATGTATTATTATTATTATTATTATTATTATTATTATTATTATTATTATTATGTCTTCCTGTATATATTCCTTTTTTCTTCTAATATGTGTTTATACTTCTAAATATACTAGATATATATTTATATATATATATATATATATATATATATATATATATATATATACATACATATATATTTGTGTCTCATTTTGATTTTCTTTATTTAATATATTAATGGTTTAGTTTCCATTGATGTTTAAATTATTAATTAAACATGATAACGTTTTTTAAAGGCATTTTTAGAAATGGCGTCGGAGGAGGCAGCTGTTACCATGGTGAACTACTACACCTCGGCCCCGCCCACCATCAGGAACCAGCCAATCTTCATTCAGTACTCCACCCATCGCGATCTCAAGACCAACGATCTGACCAATCAGGTGAGGAGCTGCCGCGCTAGCCCCGCCCCCTCAACTCTTCAGCTTTTGTTATTTAAATCTTTTTGTCAAGTTAAGATTTTTTTAAAGACAAATGAATAACAATAACAGACAGATCAAAGTAAAAAAATGGTGGTATTTTTTTTTTTATTTGAACGTTTTCTTAACTTAATTGATGAAAAGTTTTTTGATTTTAAAGTCTACTGCATTTTTAAACGACAATTTAAAATATATTTGACATGTGATTGTTCTTTTCAATCCCTCTTGTTGACAGAGAGCAGCTCTGCAGGCCATCAGTGCAGCAGCGGTGCATTCTGGGAACATGGCGTCAGGAGCAGAGGGGCGGGGCCTAGCTCCTCAGAGTCCCGTCCTGAGGATCATCGTGGAGAACTTATTCTACCCGGTGACTCTGGAGGTCCTGCAGCAGGTCGGCGATGTTTATAAGTATTATTATTTATGTATTGCGGGTTGTTATTATTATTGTTTGTGTATTACAGGTTGTTAATGTTATTGTTTTCAGATCTTTAGTAAGTTCGGCTCGGTGTTGAAGATCATCACTTTCACCAGAAACAACCAGTTCCAGGCGCTGCTGCAGTTCAGTGACAGCGTGCACGCTCAGCACGCCAAGGCCGTGAGTCACGCGTACGCTCACACACACACACAGACGCTCACAAATGTACACACACACACGCACGCTCACACACACACACAGACGCTCACAAATGTACACACACACGCACACTCACACACACACACAGACGCTCACAAATATACACACACACACGCTCACACACACACACAGCTCCATCCAGCCTGGCCCTGAGCTGTGGACCAATCAGAGGGCTCCTCTGTCTCAGGCGCTGGGCGGGCAGAACATCTACAACGGCTGCTGCACGCTGCGGATCGAC
>NW_027176232.1:105000-120000 GCF_023055335.1 Clinocottus analis | reverse complement strand
TATTTTAAAACATGAAACTCTTCTTTGACGTTCTTACACAATACTGTGAGTATTTAACATGTTAAGTACTTTGTAGCAACATGTTGTAATACATGTTCATATAAACAGTTGTAACATGTACAAGTACACGTCTGGGTATTTGCGTTGAGTACTTGTTACATGTTATTAATGTGTAATTATACGTGAAACAAGCATTGTTTCGTGTAACATGCAGACATGAAAACACTCGTAGGTATTTGAAATGATTGAAAATATATTTTCTCAGACTCAAAGACATTAAAACGTTTTAAAACTTTAGAATTTATTTTGAGGTTTTCTCTCTAAATTTAAATCATGTTTTCACTTTCAACGTGTTTTGTACCTGAATGTTTCTATGCTGATGATGTAAAGTACTCGTGGTGCATTGTGGGAGCCGGGAGGACTGTTGTTGTGATATTAAACATTTTAATATCAAACTTGCATGGGGAGGGATTTTTTAAAAATGTATTCTTAAAGTCAGACAGGAAGTAGCATGAGTCACTTAATAAATACATAATATTGTAACCAATGGGTGTCCTCGGTTTCTGCAAGCTCCTCCCACAATATGACCTTCCGGCCAATCAGGGACGTTTTCAATAAAACACATTGACGTTCAGTTTTGAAAGGATAAAACTTTATTGTTCCTGTGGTGACACAATCCTTCACTGTGATTGGTCGGTTCGCAGACTACAGCAGATAATTGTCATAAAAAAAACAACAAAAAAACAAAGACAATAAACAAATAATAATCCTAGAAATCCTATTGGACGACGGCGACAGAGGTTCGTCCGACTCGCAGCCGACGTCATCAACCAAACCTCCCGCGGCTACGCTACAAGCTAACAGCTAACAGTGAAGCGTCACAGCTTAAAAAAACACCGCGATCGCACACACACACACACACACACACACACACACACACACACACACACACACACACACACACACACACACACACACACACACACACACACACACACACAGTGTTTAGACTGCGAAACAAAGTTCAGAAATGTGGATTATAATTATTTATATTGATTTTTTGGTCCAGTTCTTTTATTGGATCTTGAATCTGTTGAAATGCGTCAGCGCGCTGAGCGTCACAGTCTGTTCTCATGGAAACAAACCAAAAACTACATGTTTATAGAAAAAATAGAAAACTAATTTCATTCACAAATCAACAAAAATCCTCTGATCTCATTGGCCGATGGGTTTTGTTTCCTTGGCAACAACATTCAGAAGAAAAAAGAAAATAAGTTAATACGTCAGAGAGTTTAGATCTCTTCATTATAAATATTATTCAGATTTATTTAATAACCAAAACGTTCTTACAGGAAGTCCTTTAAATGAGTTTATGATCATAAAACTATAGAAATAAAGATGTTGTACTTCTGTTTTGTTTTATAAAAAAACATTTTGTAATTATGAGAAAGTTAGAAAAAGTTTGTAAACGCAAAATTAAACTTGTTTTTGTTTGTTTTCTTCTTTAAGACAAAAGTCAACGACTTAATTCTCGCTCCTCATTGGCTGATCGGTGTGATTTTGAAAAGCTGCACAGATCAATACATCAGATCAATATATTGATCTAACTCAACTAATATATTGATCAATATATTAGATCATTTCACATTGACACTCAGAAAACTGATCAGACGTTTTCTTGTTTATATTTGTGATTTAATTGATTGATTATTGTTATTGATATTCTGTTTAAGTTTTAAGAAAATAAAACTTATTTTTCACACGAATAATCAGACTTATTTTGTAGGATCTTTTCTCTTAAGTTTTTTTTTTTTTTGGCCAAAAATCTTCAATATTAATTTTTTCCTCATTGAAAAAAATCCTGAAAGCAAATAACTTCAGTAATAATTAATGTTTATTTCAACCACACTGAATACTTTTAAACTTTTTTAAAACTTATTTTTTACAGCGCAAATATGTTAGTTTGAATCTAAATATTTAAGTTTGAATTTAAATATTCAGGTTTAAATCTAAATATGTTACTTTGAATTGATGGAAACATCACGGAGACAGACAAAAGAAAAATGTTAATCCTGTCATCCTGTTGTATTTAAACACAAAGTATTCAGTCGTGATGAAACGTCTTCATTCATTATTTATATATTTATATGTTTCAGCTTCCTGAAGAAAACTTCACAAACGCTCAAAAGCCAATCAGGAGACAGAATTCTTCCTCCTCTCTCCCGATTGGTCGATTTGTTTTCTCTGATCAAAGATCAGACAACTCAGTGCGATGCATCACTCCCTCGAATTTCTTCTTCACCTCCATCCTGCGCTCTCATTGGCTTGTTCTGGCATCATTTAGTTTTAGCACCAAAAAAACATAAATACTTTAAAAATGTGTGCGCAGACGCAGACACACACACACACACACACACACACACACACACACACACACTTCATTTTCTCTCATAAAAAACAAAAAAAACATCAGTCTCTTTCTGTCCTCCTCTTCCTCCTCCAGCAGAAGGGGAGGAGCCTCTTCCTCCTTCAGCAGAAGGGGAGGAGTCTCTTCCTCCTCCAGCAGAAGGGGAGGAGCCTCTTCCTCCTTCAGCAGAAGGGGAGGAGCCTCTTCCTCCTTCAGCAGAAGGGGAGGAGTCTCTTCCTCCTCCAGCAGAAGGGGAGGAGCCTCTTCCTCCTCCAGCAGAAGGGGAGGAGTCACGGTGGCTAGACATCAAGGATCTCCTCGGCGGTGCCGCCGCAGCGCAGCCGGTAGCGGCCGGTCCTCCAGCTGATGGTCGGGTCCCACAGCGCCGAGAGGAAGATCTGCACGGCCATGGACTCCCGGATGAACCACGCCACGGCAAAGTCCAGCTTGGAGAAGCAGAGCGCGCCGCCCTGCAAGACCACGCACACACGTGTCATATCACAATGAAATATCATGTTTATGAAATAAAATCATAGCCAAACATCTTGCTTGAAGATATCCTTTCAAAATAAAAAGTAAAAAATAACAACATCTGTAAGTATACATCCAACAGTCCAGAAAAACGCCTTTCAAAATAAAAGCACGCTGTTTTGTTGAACGTACCTGAACGCCAGTCAGCTGGATATAGTCTGATATGAACCAGGCGAGACAGTGACACATGAAGAACACCATCATGTCCCACCTGAAAGACACATATATACATTAACACACACGCACACACACGCACGTATACACACGCATACATGCATGCATACATACATGTATACATGTATGTATGCATGTATAATACATGTTCAGGTGTTGGTACCTGAACACGTAGTGAGCGGCCCATCCGATGATGAGGCTGGCCAGGAAGCATTCAGAGACGGGTTCCAGCACCGTTCCGGGGAGCATGTTGATCCTCAGCTTCGTCCATCTGGAGACAAGAAACACCACTTTAATAAAACTCACAAAGCTTAAAGAATATTAATAACTAATTATACATTTAGTCTCCTCACTGGATATTTAACATCTTCAAAAACAAAAACAAATAAATAATGTCCTAAAACAGAAGTGATAACTTATTTAAAGTCAGACATTTTCTCACAAACATTTTAGTGGAAAAGACGAAATAATCACAAGAGAACTGTTTGTACATTTATAACATAATTATAAACCCTTTCATGTGTAGTAGTGTGTTCACAGGAAGCTCTCAGGTCACCTGATCATCCGGGACTGGAACTGGCCGATGGAGTACGACCCCGAGTTCTGCATCGCCACCTGCGTTGCCATGGAGAACTTCCAGCCTCTGAAGAGAGGCCGACAACAATCACACATTTTTTGTATGGACGTATCTGTGTACATATACATACATATACATGTATGCATGAGAGTGTGTATATCAACTGTACACGTTATGTGCATGTGTATCTTTATCTACATGTATTGTACACATATTTTCCTTAAATGTATATCTAGAAAATCCCCAAAAAATTGTTCCTTAAAAAAATTTAATTTTTTTTTTTTTAACGCTAGCATGCTGACCGGTCAGCGATGGCTTTAGCCATGAAGTAATCTTCGGCGATGTACTGAGCGAAGGCGACCAATCCGCCGGCTTGATCCAACACGTCCTTCCTCATCAGGCACGACATCCCCGTCACGCACTTTATGCCCGTCACGTTCGCCGAGATGTAGGAGCGAGGGTGGGACGTCCCGAAGTACACCTGCAAGAGAGACGATAGTAAACAACCATAAAACAACTACGAGTCTTCCTCACCTGAGCAAAGAAGGTACAGTATTTTTTTGGAAGATTATTAATGTTTCAAGAGTTAAATAATCAGATTGATTATAATGAAAATACTCAAAATTAAACCAAAGAGACTGTTGAGAAACACGAGAGCGTCAAGTTGATCAAGAACATGATGAAGCAAATAGAAGAACTTGGAGAGATCAGTAAAAAAACGTCCAGCAGTCAGTCAGTGAACTTAAACAATAACAGTAAGCTAATGCTAAACAGACTTAGCATGACTCGTTAGCTCGTACCTGCTCCAGTGTGGCGGCAAACCCTTGGCGGTCGGCAACATACGGTAACCCATGGACCAACCCCACCTTCTCTGTCATCTGATTGGTCATATCTGTCAGGGTGTCGGGTTTCACTGCCACACACATAGTGAGTATTAACAATGATGATGGATAAGTCTAAAGCGTGTGCGTTAGTGAAGAACTAAAACACAACCTTACCTTTGATGCCGCTGTCACAGATCCACACGAGGCCGTATTTGGCTCCTTCGTAGCCCGGCATCAGGTTGTTGATCTTCGGGTTGATTCCAACTTTCTTTCCTCCTGAGAACCAAAAACAGGACGCGCTAACGTTAGCTGCTAACAACAGAACGTAAACATGCAATGACAGAAATAAACAGAAGTCTTTTCTCACCGATGAATAATCGAGCATCTACGTTGGGATATTTGCCCAACAACTTTTTACAAACGTCGACAGCTGGATCGTCTTGATCCTGAACGCACAGCAGGATCTCGTACTGCAAAACAACACACCTGGAAGTTACTGCTCCGCTTGGAGCTTCGGCCAATCACAAGGTAGATTGGGAAAATATCGTGCAGCGGCAGTCAGACTGTAGCTGGCGTCAACCGGTTTGTATTCAGGGAAGTAGGAAGGTAGTCGAGGAAGTAGGAAGGTAGTCGAGGAAGTAGGAAGGTAGACGAGGAAATAGGAAGGTAGACGAGGAAATAGGACGGTAGACAAGGAAGTAGGAAGGTAGACAAGGAAGTAGGAAGGTAGACGAGGAAGTAGGACGGTAGTCGAGGAAGTAGGATGGTTGACGAGGAAGTAGAAAGGTAGACGAGGAAATAGAAAGGTAGACGAGGAAGTAGGAATGTAGACGAGGAAGTAGGAATGTAGATGAGGAAGTAGGAAAGTAGACGAGGAAGTAGGAAGGTAGACGAGGAAGTAGGAAAGTAGACGGGGAAGTAGGAAGGTAGACGGGGAAGTAGGAAGATAGACGAGGAAGTAGGAAGCTAGACGGGGAAGTCGGCCGATAGTTGGAAGGAGTGAGGAGGTATTCAGAGTCAGAGTCGGTTGAGGTGGCCGTGAGGTGTTATTAGCTGGCTGGGGGGCAGTTAGCTTCACCTTGGGGTAATCCAGCGTAAAGAACGTCTCCAGGTTGGAGATGAGGTTCGGGTCGACGCCTTTTAGCGGCTTCAGCAGAGAGACTCCGGCCAGCTGCCCAAACGGCTGTTTGACCTCTGACCTCTTCTTGTGCAGGTGGAGACGCCTGAAAGTGACGGAGACAGAGAGGTCAGAGAGCAGGGTCCCGTAACTCAAAACTGGCTCGCTAACGTTATTCCAGCTAACGGTCAACAGGATGAATCATGCACTTTATTTAGAAGTGAAACAGTGATATCATGTTCATCACTCCCTGAGTGAAGGATTATGACGTTATTATGACGTCTCGCGTTATTCTCAGAAAAGGGCCCGGTACAAAGAGACGGGCGGGTCGACTCTAATTGGACTCTTTGTCTGTATAAAAGGTGTTCTGGGCGTGGGACCGATCACCGGCCTACAGTTATGAAATGCCAGAATGCAGAAATTCATCCGGATTAAAAGGAATTAAAAATCTAAATCTTCAGGATCTCTTGGAGGTGCTTTGAAACTTTATTAAAGTAAATCTTTTCACCGATGTAATCCAGAGAGATTAGAAATGGAAAAAGGCTTCGACCTCTTCGCTCCAGTTTGTCGTCGAGTTTCTAAACTGATATTTTGAATCCCGTCTAAAGGTGAACAAAGTATGACAAGGAGCTCCTCATACATCAGAGACGTGTCACATGACTCCAGAAACCCGCAGCTGGTTAAGAGAACTAAAACTTTATTCTTCCTCTGAACACTGAAAGACTGTTAAACTGAAACACAAAACATGTCGAGAAAATGTGTTTAGAAGAAAAATCTTTCTTTCAGTCGCATGAAGAGAAGTGAAGGAAAACATAACACATGTTCTTATCGCTTTAAGATGAATCACATGAAGACCACGCTTTCATCATATTAACGTAATAATATAAGATGATGGTCAATACCTCAGTACAGATGATCAATACACAGGGTCAATGCTGCAGTATGAATAGTTCTTCGAGAACAATAAAGAAAACCCAATAAACAAGCAAATAACAGGAAGTGATCACTAAAAAAACAAAGCCGATAACAGGAAGTGGTGACTGATGAACAGTTCAGTTGTAGCTAGATGCAGAGAGACCTCTGTTTCGACCACCGGCCATAGATTTTTAGCAGTTTGCTGAAGTTTATTAATAATCATGTTTCTGCAGTACCGGAAACACGTGAAAACTAACAGCTGATCATCAGCATCGATCAGTTGGTGAAAGTTCTTCACATTAAGAGACTAAACTCTTGTTTTAAAGATTTACATTAAAAGTGGAAATTAAAGATTATTGTGTTTAAAGAACAAAAAGTAAAACGTTAAACTTAAAGCATAAATTAGTGTTTTTACGCATCAGCATCTTTTAAGAAATAAGCCCGAAACTCATTCAGAACCTTCCCTGTGTGATCGATTCATTAATTTATTAATTAATACTACGTTGATCGGATTAATGCCGAAGTGCAGAGCGACTCTCAACTATTGATCAATAATGTGGCTGATTTCTGACTGCGCGCAAACAACGACCACGAACCAAAACAAGTTTAAATCTGTACGTTTGTTGGTGCGATATGGCGTCAAACTGGAAATGCATGCAGATAACGCTCCCGTACCCGGACGAAACCGAGCCGGACCCGAACCGGATCAGAACCAGACCAGAGCCGGACCCGAGCCGCTGACCTGCGAGTGAAAACACATTCAATCTGAACCCAACTGGAACTTTCAACTGAATTAGCTCACTAAGCGGGTGATGGCTGGCAGCGCTAGCCGGCTAGCGGTCAACCAGGAAAACGCCCAACAGATGACCGTTGATATACGGAGGGTTTAACCGGCGTCACTCAACCAGAACCCCGCAGAGGAAGCTCACGTTTTAATGTTTAACGTTGAATCCCGAAGTCACAAACACCTTGAATGAAATCAGCAGGGAAAAAGAAACAGGAAGCCGGAGCCCCGCTAGCTAACCGCTAGCTTAGCTTACACGTAGATGATGGACATGAAGTGCATCAGCCACAGAACCAGGAACAGGATGAACCCGAACACGGACAGACCCTGCAGGGCGAGGTCCAGCAGAACCATGGCGGCGGGGGGCTCCGCGGCTCGGCCTCCGGGTGGCACCGAGCGGAGCAGCGGGGCGTCCGAGTCCGAGTGCGACGAGCTCGGCTGCTGTCGGCTAATGATCCGGCCTCCAGCGGGAGGGGGCGTCAGGAACCAGTCCGGGTCAGGAGCTCCGGTAAACGGGGGCACGCAGAGACCCGCGTAGGTGTCCGGGTCACGGTGCTCCGGGGGTTTGACAGTCACCAGACCCGCGGACGGTCAGCTGACCTACCGGGGGGTGAGGGAGGGGATGGCGGTGTGGGGGGACGGATGCTGGGTAGCAACAGCGAACACACCACTTCCGCTCACCTTCAAAATAAAAGCTTAATTAAACGGTCAGACGGAGCAGTTTGTACAACAAAACACAAATATTTGACCAATTAGATAAACTATATTGTTGGATTTTTTTCTCAAAAAGATTAAATATTTACACATTATATTTTTGAATGAAATGTCACAGAGCTGCACGATTAACCAGGAAATCAGCCGATTGCTGGACCGGATGAATGACGTCATTACCTGTAAATTCTGCCCACACAGGTGAGTCAGAGCAGCGTCACTCTCAATGATCTGATGTTCCACGAGCTGCTGATTGATTATACTTAATATCATCATTGTGTTATTCAAGTCCTTTTATTTAATTTAAATGATTAATTAAGTATATTTTATTATCTTCTGGTGTTGTTTTCAAAGGTTTATCCAACGCTTTTAACCAGCAACATTTATTTAAATAAAAAAAAAACATTTTCATTTTTAATTTCCCTTATAATTTCTAATCTTCTTCAATCTCATTTGTGCATTGCATTGTGGGAGAATAGCGTTCTGTCACCTAAGAAGCCGACCCGCTGACTGCTTTGAATAAAACTTTATTGCGTCTCAAACATTATTGTAAAAGGTTTCTTCATAACTTTTATCATCTGCCGCTCAGACGTTCTCTCTGGATGGCGTAACGTGAGGAACTTTATTGTGAAAGGCCCACGGACACTCAGCGTTCTCCTTCCAGCTCGCCTCCTGCGTGTCGTACACTTCCTGTCAATCAACGGTCAATAACATGATCAATAAATTGACCAGTAACACGATCAATAACATAATGAGGATCAATAATAACATGTGCAATAAAAGGAACAATACGATCAGTAACCAGAGGATCAGTTACATTAGGATCAATAACTGATCAATAACATGATTAATACCTTCTTCCAGATGGGCACGCTGCTCTTCAGTCGCTGCACCACGTGTCCGATCGCCTGCTGGCTGTCATGGCGATGAGGAGACGAGATTGCCACGACGATGCTGGCCTCGCCCACCTTCACCCATCTGAGGGACGAACCCGATCAATAATCAATAATCAATCAACAGGTAAATCACGGCAGCAGGTTTAACCACAGATAGCACCCAGTGAAATATTGACGACTGTATTGATGGATGCATAGACGCATTGATAGACGTATTGATCGATCAGAGTCCTCACCCCAGGCGGTGATGAAGGCAGACGTGCGTCACGGTTGGCCAGCGCTCTCTGACGTCATCACAGATCTTCCTGAACTCTGATTGGGCCATGAGCTCGTACGCCTCGTACTCCAGACCAATCACCTTCCTGCCGCCCAGCTCGTCCTCACGGGTCGTACCTGCACACACACACACACACACACACACACACACACACACACACACACACACACACACACACACACACACACACACACACACACACACACACACACCGTTCATGTACCTGAATCATCCTGAATGAATGTGATATTAAATGTGTGCCGTGTGTCTGAACCTATAAACACTGAAGTGGCTCCACAGGAAGCGCTGCTGACGGCGTCGACCACTTCCTGGACGGAGAGCCAATCACGGCTCAGCTTGAAGACGTTGCCCCGCCCCCCCGCCCCGGCCATCTGAGACCGAACACACGAGGTTCACCACACTGAGCATCACACACATATTGATCCGTGATGGATCCAGATCAATACCTCACCGCTCCTGTTTATCCTCCGCTGAGAGGCGGCACCACGGCAACCTCGTCCCCGTCTCCCAGTGTTACCACCTGGTCGCCGATGGCAACGTACTGCTGTCGCACCGCCAACACCACCTGATGCTGCAGGAGAGAGAGTCTACACACACACACACACACATTATATACACTCCTGATGCTGCAGGAGAGAGAGTCTACACACACACACACACATTATATACACTCCTGATGCTGCAGGAGAGAGAGTCTACACACACACACACACACACACACACACACACACACACACACACACACCCACACACCCACACACACACACACCCACACACCCACACACAGCTGTTTAGTGACCTCATCGTTACCTCGGGTGTCGCTGTAGCAACAGGCTCCAGAGGTTCCGGCTGCTGATTGGTGTCGGCACGGCAACAAACTCCTCCTCCTTAATGCCAGTCAGCTCCACGCTCTTAGCGAAGTACAACACACACACCTGAAGAACAACAACAACACACCTGAAGAACAACAACAACACACCTGAAGAACAACAACAACACACCTGAAGAACAACAACACACCTGAAGAACAACAACAACACACCTGAAGAACAACAACAACACACCTGAAGAACAACAACAACACACCTGAAGAACAACAACAACACACCTGAAGTACAACACACACACCTGAAGAACAACAATAACACACCTGAAGAACAACAACAACACACCTGAAGAACAACAACAACATAAACCTGAAG
This sequence comes from Clinocottus analis, assembly GCF_023055335.1. Classification (NCBI taxonomy): domain Eukaryota; kingdom Metazoa; phylum Chordata; class Actinopteri; order Perciformes; family Cottidae; genus Clinocottus; species Clinocottus analis. The sequence goes on along the minus strand of NW_027176232.1, from coordinate 109,564 downwards.
AACAACACACACACACACACACACACACACACACACACACACACACACACACACACACACACCTGAACAACAACAACACACACACCTGTTTGTATGTGTATACTTTGTCGTCTAGACTCTGGACTCTAGACCCTGAAGTCTGGACCCTGGAGTCTAGAAAGAGGACCCTGGAGTCTAGAAAGAGGACCCTGGAGTCTAGAAAGAGGACCCTGGAGTCTAGAAAGAGGACCCTGGAGTCTAGAAAGAGGACCCTGGATCCAGTTTCTGGGCCCCGCTGTGACAGTTGTACCTGGCGGCTGTTTAACAGGATCTTCCTCCTCACGAGGGATCGACAGCTCTGACGTCAGCTCAAGCGAATCTCCATGTGAAATTCTTTAAACTTAAACAGTTCCCGCTCTAACGTCATCATATGTTTCTCACCAGCGGATGGGAAGAAGTAACCAAGATCACATATAACTTGACTTAATTTCGGCGTTAAAAATGTCGATCAATACGCACGCACACACTTATAAAACGTGTATTTACTCCAGCTGCACGAGCGGTGGGTTACCTCGGCCTACGCGGGTAGCGGAGTTAAATTAAGCGGAAACGTCAACGCAGTCTGGCGTTCCCTAAACAACACAACGTTGGTCCCGCCGGTGAAACTCACCCGTGCACTCATGAAGAAGTCTGTAGATTCTAAACAGCTGAAGAAACTTTCACTGTGACTTCTGTTTACCAGAAGAACGTCACTTCCGGCTCCTTGTCTTCTTCTCTGGCGTTTAGCGGTAGTTGACGTTCACGGTGTTACAACTAGCGCCATCTTGTTAGGGGTCAGAGTGATGTGTGCAATATTACAATATATATTACATTTCATTTATCTGACGCTTTTATCCAAGTGACTCACAATAAGTGCATTCAACCAACAAAAAGAATCAAGAAAGTACATTTTATTCTGTCTTCTCTCTTGTGTAGCAAGGACCTACAGGTGTCATCAACATAGTTTTGGGAGAGAGAGAGAGAGAGAGAGAGAGAGAGAGAGAGAGAGAGAGAGAGAGAGAGAGAAAGAGAGAGAGAGAGAGAGAGAGAGAGAGAGAGAGAGAGAGAGAGAAAGAGCGAGAGAGAGAGAGAGAGAGAGAGAGAGAGAGAGAGAGAGAGAGAGAGAGAGAGAGAGAGAGAGCCCAGCAGCCTTACCTGCAGAGGTCTTTGGACAATTATTGACACGAAACTGAACTTTGAAGCAAACTGTGAAGCCTTGTGCAAAAAGGGGACCAGCAGGGAACCATCCGGCTTCACACTGATAAAACCACAATGACAAATATTTTATTGTGCTTTTATTATTTAGTGTAGATATTACTTCATTTCATTTACTGGTATCACAGAGTGTTTTTAGCATACAAGAAAGTGATGCATAGTAGCAGTCACTTTGAAATGAGTGTTGTTGTTGTTTTTGATTGGTGCAGACATACATCTGAAAATATTCATTTAATTGGCTGTAATATTTTAGTAAGGGATCCATAAAACGTGTCCTCTTGACCTCTAGCTTCACTGGTGAGAAAATGAAAAGGATCGACCAACTTCAGCTATTTGAATTCTCAGGCAAATTAGCATAAGGAACAGATTAAGCTGCAAATTCAAACTTGTCTGATTTGCTTGAAACTCGGCGCACCGACTTCTGTGTGTCCTATTAACATTTCACTAATATGTAGGAGCATTAAAGGGACACCTATTGGATTTAATTCAATTCAGTTTATTTTGTAAAGCCCCAAATTACAAATACTAAATTTGCCGAGCATGGCTTTGTTCTTGAGGTGTGTGTGTACACACAGACATCCTGTCTCAGGACCTCACAGCGTTGAGTGAGTTCCTTCATTAGTTTAGAGGACTTGGGGTGTCGTGCTGCAAACAGAGTGGTTTTACAAGCTTCTCTCTGCATCATCGGTCGAACAACCTGAACTTTGATGATAAATCAAACGTCAAGTTTGAAACCTGACGTAAGATCAGCTGATTAGTGGAGACAAGAAGATGCACAGATAGTCAGCTTGCAGTCTGAGAAACAAAAAAGAAAAAAACATGTCTGTTAATTAAGTGTCAAGTGTCATGTATCAACCCAGTGGAGTCGCCCCCTGGTGGTCAGGAGAGAGAATGCAGCTTTAACACATGAAGCGTAGACTTCTATACAACCAGAGGAGTCGCCCCCTGGTGGTCAGGAGAGAGAATGCAGCTTTAAGACATGAAGCATAGACTTCTATACAACCAGAGGAGTCGCCCCCTGGTGGTCAGGAGAGAGAATGCAGCTTTAAGACATGAAGCATAGACTTCTATACAACCAGAGGAGTAAATTCATATTTAATCAGCTCAAAAGATGTGCACTTTGGAAACAATTACATAAGAAAATTCCACAAAACAAGACAAAATTCCACAAACACACTGAATGAAAGTTTACCCACAATTCCACATTCCTTTAAATGCGCTTTAGAGAGAACTTTAAGACTCTTTTGTCTGTTCTTACCTGTACCAGCAGCACTGAGTTCAGCTGTCAGTCACTCCGAGTGCTCGCTCAGAAGTCACATGATCAGAGCAGCCAATCAGACCTGTGGACAGTAACTCATTAACTTTATCTGGAAAGATAAAAATTAATCACAAGAAGGATAAACGTTGATATTAAATAATGTTCAAGAAAAACCTGAATATGACTTTAGTTTTACTGCAAACTACAATAATAAGTTACTTTAAGTGCTTCCTGTAAACATCAGAGCCGGCTCCTGCTCCTCCACGAAGACCCTGAGGTCCGGTTTAGTCCAGTTACTAAACCGCATCTGTGTTTTGTGGACTTATTATATATACTATTATTTATTAAATGTGACTCAGAAAGTCTGCTGGAGCAAAACTGATGATTGGACAAGTTCATGACACGACAGCTTCAGATACCGAACGTTTTTATTATTTTTTAATTCTTTGATGGTCTCTGGAGAGACTTTCTAAATAAATGACCTTTGAATTGTATTACAGCAGCCTGTAAAACTTTAACCGGGGGCTGAAACAGATAAAACAACACAACGTAATCTGTGAGTTAAATTTATAGAGGCTGTAAATTCATATTTAGTCAGCTAAGAAGGTCGATTCATGACATCAGAGTTCATAAAAGGAAGGTTCGTCGAAATCTGCCCGGCGACACAGAAAAGCTCTAAATTCATATAAAACACTTTGAAAAAAACAAAAATTAAACAATAATTTATTTTGTAATAAAACAATGAATTTTTCCCAAGATCAAGAAAACATTTTTAAAAAATAAAGTAAAAATAGATTCAGATATAACAACAATAAACTTTTTTTATAGAAAATATAGAGAATTTCTAAATATAAAAAATACCCAAAATATTTAATAGTTTTCCCAAAATGTCCCTTTCACAGTAAATATATACATTTATATTAAAATTAATATTCAACATTTAAACAAGTAAATATATAAGTAAATATATATACATACTTTAGAAACAATTACACAAAATTACACAAACTGAACAATTACCCACAATCCCACATTCTTTTATAAAACTTCATAGAACCCCTTCCCTACACACACACACTCACACACACACTTAACAGCTGGTTTGGTCACATTAAACATTAACTTCAGTGTTTCTCAGATAGTTTTTCTCTTTGACCTTCAGACTGACCTTTTGTATTTTTTACCTGTGGAAGATTATTTCCGTGTTCACAGCAAAAAGATTACATTAATTACGTTTAAAAAATATAAATCTGAGAAGATTAAACTCAATATTTGTGTATTTTACTTTTTTTCTGCTTTTCCCTTTGTTTTTGTTGTTGTTTATCAATAAAAAAGCGTGATTCTTCATTTCCTACAGTTCACTTTTCTTGGTTCTGGTTTTTCAATCAAGCTCGACCCGGAAAGCGCTGATCTCCATTGGTCGAAGGTGGGTCGGCTGTTGCCGGGCGGATTCTGGCTCATCGTCTTGTCGCAGCAGCGTGAGACCGGAGCGGCGAAGCGAGCGGAAACGCAGCGGCGAGAAAAGATCGGCCACGTTCACCTGTCAATCAAACACATTACATTTATATATTTAATGTAAGTAAACACATACAAACAGCAACAGAATAACTATTAAAAAAAACACATTATAAAAGTTTCTGGTTATATTTTTAAATGTTTTAGTAAAAATAATTTAAAATAAATAAAACATCCATCAATGTGCGTGTGTGTGGCGACCACCTCCTCGTGCACGCTCAACGTGCACTGCAGTCCCGGATCGGGGGCGGAGCTACATTCAAAGCCCTTCCTGTGGAGAAGGAGCGCCACTTCCTGTGACGGACTTTCAGCTTCCTGTTTGCCACAAACACAAACAAACAAACAATTTGTTTGTTTTGATGTCGACAAAGTTTAAGTGTCATGTTCTTTTAGTTATTAAAATAATGATTTATCCCAGGTGTTTCCAGGTGTGTCCAGGTGTTACCTGTGAGTCCTCCAGCGTCCTCAGGTTCACCAGGTGAATGTCGCACGGCAGTGACGAGCGTAGCGGCAGGAAGGGGCGGAGTTTCGGCACCTGGCTGTCACCAGGGGCGACCA